>NW_024599017.1:0-27993 GCF_004379255.2 Salvia splendens | reverse complement strand
GAAATTTCTAGATAATTTTTAAAGATTTAAATGTGCCACTTGGAAGAATACTATGGAAATAATAAACAAATGAAAGAAGTGCATGATAAATAACTTAAAATCAGTCACTATTCATCACCTTCCATCCTAAAAAAAAAAGAAAAATCCGTGCACCACCATAGGGTGAAGAAGCAACTCCTTTCTTCCATATTATCATCATTTTTATGGTGAATCGAAGAGCTAAATGCACCAACGAGGGATTATCAAGGTGTGACTATCTTTCTAGCCTATTTTTATCGCTTGAAATTTAGTAATGAATGTGTTGTGTTGGCTGTATGAATCGGACCTCCTTGGTTGGATAAGAAGATGGAGTTTTTATTTAAAATTATCGATCTATTTGTGTACGTAGATGTCGATAAACTTGGTTTTAGCCCTTGAATTGAACTTATTCAAGTTCTAACTTAGAAATCCCAAAATGATAGAAACCCTAAGCCTTCAATTCATGAATTTATATGGATAGATGTGTGAAATAATGTTGCATAGGTATTGATGGATAGCCAAAAACATCATTAGAATCCATAATTGAAAAGAAATTGATATAAAAGTCTGAAGAGGATTAAAGCTAATGTTTTTCAGTTCACTGTTCTGAATTGTTTAGCATGTTTATGACAGTTAAAACTTTGGCTTAATAATTTTTAAAATAACTATTATGAGTCTAGAGGTTCTCAGAATTGTTTTGTGAATTTCGGAGTTCACTTACTATAGGGTTCGTTTGATTGCCCTGAGAGGGTAAGATAAGCCCTCTTATCTAGGGCGTGTATAGTATTTGATTGCCCTGATAAGCGTACCCGAATACCCGGTATACAGCCACCGACCCGGTTGTAATTAAGATACCACCCACGTTTTTGTGTATATGGCTGTCGCGGTTTCTCACTCTGATACGGCCGTATGCCATGTTTCCGATTGTGAGAAATTGAATGTGAGTTGTGTGATTGCCCAAAAGACCCTTTATTATTTGTAAATCAATTTGGGGCTGAAGCTGCAATCGGCTCATGAATGAGAAACTTGTAAGCGGACAGATTTAATTCCCTTCATTCGCCTTCAATTTTGCAGAGGTTAGCACTTTATTTCAGTTAATGCTTGGATGAATTGCATAATTTTGTTCTCAATTGTTTGTTGGGTTCATGATATTGAATTGCATTATTTCGGTTAATGCTTGGATGAATTGTCGCAGCGTCTTGCTAATCGAATTCATATACAATCTGGAGGTCTGAAATCGGCGTCGATTTTGAATGGGTAACGCCGAGGATTCTCGAAAGGTATGGAATCTGGTTCCCGTAAATGGTTATGATATCGGTATTAGGTTTTGAATCGAGTGGAATATGTTGTGTTTGTTCTCCAATTACGTTGACAGTATGCACGTGTTCGACCTTGGTTAGTAGTTGAAGGCTATCTTCTGTGTTTATAATTTGGATAAGATTTTGTTTCCATCCATATTGTTTGCAATTGCTTGTATGTCCACAGAATAACCTGACCACCGTGGTGTTTCTGATAGAAGAGATTATACGGAACCACCAAATTAACATGCTTCTCATATCTTTGATGATCACATTAATTTTCCCGCGCAATCGCAAGCGTAAACGGTGGGATCGGCTAGGTCAGTCTGTGGTTCTAGATTCTATCCCGGATCATGTGCGTCAACTAGATAGGCTTGTGCGTGTGACAGATAGCTTGTGTGGATAATTTGAGAATGGATAGGAATACCTTTGGGCGTCTATGTCGTATTCTCCGTGACCGGGTAGGCCTAGTGGACCAGAGACAAGTGACTGTTGAAGAACAACTGGCTATGTTCCTGTGTGTTGCTTGCTCATCACAAAAAATCCCATAGTAGGTCACAATTTCATGCGATCATCTCAAACCGTCTCCAAATATATCCACACTGTACTCCATGGAGTTCTCACGCTTCACAACCTTTTTTTGGTGAAGCCCATCCCAAGATGAGGCTTGCACTGATCGTACATGGAAATGGTTCAAGGTACGTTGACATTGAGATGCTTACAGAAATTTTGGATATTCGGATCATGAATGTGGTTTGAAATGTGCTTGCAGGGTTGCTTAGGTGCTTTAGATGGGACTTACATCAATGTGCGTCCCCAATTGCTGACGTTCCCCGGTACCGTAATCGAAAAGGTCACATTACCACTAATACACTAGCCGTGTGTGACCCCCAGCTCAGATTCACTTACCTCCTTCCTGGCTGGGAAGGCTCGGCAGCCGATTCAAGGATTTTAAGGGATGCAGTCAGCCGACCTTTAGGTCTGAAAGTACCCAAAGGTGTTGTATGCACGGTTTTATAATAAATTCATCGTACTAACAACTTGTTACACCCCTTTATACTTTGACAATGTACATGTCTTGCATTTTTCAGGATGTTACTATCTATGTGATCAAGCATACCCAAATGCCGAAGGTTTCTTGACACCGTACAAAGGTGTCCGCTACCATCTCAAGGAATGGGGGGTCGGAAGGCAAGCACCCAAACACCGGAAGAGCTTTTCAACCTTAGACACTCCAAGGCGAGGAATGTCATCGAAAGATCATTCGCGGTGCTGAAGATGCGATGGGGAATCCTAAGGTCAGCAAGCTTTTATCCGATAGATGTTCAAACTGGGCTCATAATCGCATGCTTTCTTCTACTTATATACGAAGTGAAATGGTAGTTGATGCCGTCGAGGCTGAGCTGGTTAATGAGGCTGATATTGATGATGAGCCTGTCAACGATCCTTTGTTGTGTGGTGATAATATCAGTAGCGTGGAACCATCGGCATTATGGACCCAAAAAAGGGATGATCTTGCAATGGAAATGTGGGGAGACAGAAATAATGGACAAGTTTGAATGCCTATGCAAATGGACACCTTATTCTTTTCAGTGTTGAGATAGGTTGTGCGAAGTGAAGTTACTTTCTTGTATTTTTGTTATAACTTCGATTAGCTTATTGTTCAGCATCTTATTCAAGTTGTAAGAGCAATTTTATTCCACAATGCAGAGGCTTCAATTTTTTTCCCATTTTCTGATGGCCATTGTTTTATAGTGAAGTTGATTGGAGGGTCCGTATTATTTAAGTTATTTGTTATGTTTTGTGAGGTTCATACCAGCTCATATAATTACCACCATGCTATTAATCTGTTTTGGGCTCATGATCGCATGCTTTTCTTATACACAATAATATACGAAGTCAAATGGAGCTAACTGTATTTAGGCGGCGTTAAACGACGTTTGGGATTCAAAATAGCAAGCCGATTAAGAAAATTTGGTGAACTATACTCACCCATAGTACACGCTAGTTCAGTCATAACACACTAACATCATACATACTTACATAGTACATAGGTATTTCACTGAAGCTGCAAACAAAGAACCTCTCAAGGCCGATCAAAAACCACACAATAAACTGAACCTCTGTCCGATCAATGAGTTTGAAGTGGCACCGCACACCAACCCACTAGATTGTTACGTTCCTTGAAACGTCTCCAGTCGCGTTTCACCCAGATCTTGGTGTCGTTGTGGTCGAGAATGATGTACCAGCAGTCACCGTTTACATTGAAGTAACCCGGGTCTTGAAGGGAAATCATTCGAATGTGGTGGCGACCAAAAAGCCATTGGAAACTCCAGTGTGCTGTTGATGTTCGACGAATCAAGCGTAACGGTGAACGTCGGGCAGCCATCCTCATCCAATACCCCTGCGTCCGAAGCATAGTCGTCACCGTCCGACGAGTCCCCACCCTCTGATTGCGTTGGCACGTAGTCGTCCGATGTATCCACATCCGGGGCATCACTATGGTCAGAGTCTCCATATCCAGTGGCTTCGTATAAAATTAATGAGAAAAAAAAAAAAGAAAAGTCAGAGGCAACTAACGAATATTAACAATTACATTCTCTTATATCAATGGAACTAACATCATGATGTATGGTTATAAATGAAGTCATGTTTTATGATACTTATTGAAGCCAATACCGCTGTAGTTACCATAAGATAATACATCCTTACAAAATAGCACCCATTGCTCGTCATCACATTCAACTCGGTAGGTACCATCTGAATTGAAGCCAATGCCGTTGTAGTTAAGCATCGTCTTAAGTGATCTGTAGTTCCTCTTCCAGTAGTAATCTTTGAGTAGATGCGGGTGTGGCAGTATATCGGTATTTGGAAATTCACTCTTGATCGCCTCTCGCGCCCGAACAAGGTAACCATTGCGAAATCCATTGTCGGACTTCCAGCCGTTTGCTGCCAACTCCTTTAAAGTTGCCATTAGGATTTCTTCCTCACGAGCCGACCAAATGCGTCTCGACCTATCAGATTTCGCGTTTCTGTTTGGGCCAAAATCCTTGCTACCTACCATCAGTAAACAACCAATATAACTGCATGCCGGATATAATTCTGAGTTCCAATAGAATAGCAACGAACTTAACCTAACAGACTATTACCTTCTGGGCTTCCATCGTCTTCGCTACCTTCAGTGTGTTGTGAGGCCATATCAATCAAGCTGTAAACGAACAGGTGATTGATAGTTTATTAGAAACCCTATCAACCCAAGCAATGACATTACAATAGGGTAGCCATTTAAAACAGATGATTCCCAAACGGACAAGCTAAGTCGCGCAACACATAGAGCAATAAACCTCAATACCGACATTTTACTTTTGAGAGCAATAATGCTAACTAATACTGATATCGAGTCTTGGGTCTGAGTTATATGCAATTTATGTAGAATCTATCAGAAAATCAATCCACAAACACAAACCAAATCAATCCACAAACACAGACCAAATCAATCCACAAACACAAACCAAATCACAATAACCTCTGCCTGCCACGTTTTGGGGATGGTGTTCGTCGGCCGGCCGCTCCTGGAGTGAAATGACAGTAATGGCGCTCGATTTTTTATTTTAGGCGGTAGAGTATTTTTGGTAGGGATGAATTAGGGCTTGGAGGACCAATTTGGAATTATGCAATTGTTTTGGGGGTAAAGCTGTCAATCGAACTCGGTATCAGTACTTTCGATCGAGCATAACAAAAACAATATAAGCTATCTGATTAATTGTCTCAGGGCAACCAAACGCCTAATATGAGATAAGCTATCTTCTTGGTTATCAACTATATCTTACAAAATCCGATATGACTACCCTATCTCATATTGCCATCTCCGGGCAATCAAACGTGCCCTAAGTATAAATTGTTATAACAATACAGCTACAAACTGTCAAAATTCTGGCATATTTTGGTATGTGTTATTCGAAATATTCAGGGACTTTAAGGTCGATGAAAACTTGATTGCATAATTTCTAAATTAACTATAAGGCGTTTAGTTGTTCTCTGAATTTTGTGATTAATTAAAGAGTACACATACTATTTATAAAAATTGTGTAGAAACTATTGCCAGAAACTGTTCGATTTTGTTAGTCTATGGTAAAAGGAGAATATATCTCAAACCATTAGAAATTTTTGAGTGAATCTTGTTTCATTGTAAAATAGACTTCATGGGGTATTTAAAAATGCTATATTAAGCCTCTAAATCCTTTTGAATGGATATAGAACATTAATGAGAAATCAGTCCAGTGCAATTGTTATATAAGAAGTTAAATGAAGAATCAATGAATTACTATACATCTGGGATATTAAACAAGGTTAAAGGAAAGAGTTTAGCTCATAGTAGTATTATTTTTAGAGACTCCCGGCCCCGCTCTTCCTCAACGAATAAATAAAATAAAAACAGAAGAGAGAGGAAAAATGGAAATTTTATTTAATCTCTAGGCTACAATTCAAGAAGAACGTGATATGAGATCGTGTGGTTATGAGCGAAATCAAGTACTGTTATACGGAAATGTGATGATTGTCCTACGAGGACTATACGGATCTCGCCCTATACGGGCTATATGGTGCCCACTATCGGGCTATACGAAAATATGATGATCGTCCTACGAGGACTATACGGATCTCGCCCTATATGGGCTATATGGTGCCCACTATTGGGCTATATGGAAATGTGAGGTCGTCCTATGAGGACTATACGGCTCTTGCTCTATACGGGCTATACGGTTGACATGATGTGATGCTCGCCCTATATGGGCTATATGGCGCCCACTATTTGGGCTATATGCTGATAGTCTGTGTGCCCGTATTATTGCCGAGCACGACAGGGGGCTGTATGAGGTGAGTTATTAACTATATGATGTGACTGGATTAATGATATTCAAGGTTAAATGTGTCTATATGGATGAGATTAACTGTGGCTTTTATTAGTTTATAAGGATGTGATTGTTGTCGATGCATACGTTGTGTGACCTATGATGGTGATTTATTAGTCGGATGGTACATGACTTACGAAAAGCAAATTAGTATAGTGCAAAGTACATGTATTTCTGTATGGTCATTATGGTGATATATGATAAGTTGTGATAATATTTAATTGTATGAAATGTCGTATAAATAAATATGAGAGAGGAAAATTCTAAAATGCAAAATTCTTAAATACTAATAATGATATAGAAATCGAAGTATAAGACAATATGTGAGAAATTAAATGATTGGTAATAAATGATGACATCACTTATTTGATGGAGTTTTTTTTAAAGATGTTGGGATGTTACACGAATTTTGATTCGTTTTCAAAATATAGTTACTCGTAGGAATCAATTATCGTGCCCGTACAAAAGATAGTGTTACTTAAATTGTTAAGTGGAATTCTTGTAAAAAGTATAGTGAATTGCAAAATGTTAAACGCTCAAAAATGTGAAAATATTCTTGCTCTTTTTATTCATATATTTCAAATGGAGTAATGTAAACATGCAAATCTACCCGTTGATATTTTGATCTGATTAAAACCACAAATTAAACGAATCAATGAATTTCGTAACACATTTAGAAGTAGAAAACTCCGGCGGCGGCGGCGACGCCCACGACGGCCGACACCTCCAAGCCGGCGGCGCCGCCAGTGGCAGCATCATCTTCCGGCGTAGCTTCGTCAGCAGCATCATCGGCAACCGGCGCCTCAGCCGGAGCCTCTCCGGGGGCGGCGTCGGGCGAGGCTTCGCCGGCCGGAGTTACCGCCTCCTCCTCCGCGCCGGCCGGAACGGCGGCCGTGGGAGTGGCGGCGATATTGCTCGGAGCTGCGGCGGGAACGGCGGCCGTGGGAGTGGCGGCGATATTGCTCGGAGCTGCGGCGGGAACGGCGGCGACGGGGGTGGTGGCGGCCGGCTTTGTAGGCGCCGCCGCAGGGGATGCCGAGGGAGCGGAGGATGGGGATTGGGCGGAGACCGCGGCGGCGGAGAAGAGGAGGGCAAGAACGATCAATTGGCGGGCCATTTTTTTATTTAATTGATTTTTAGTTTTTGGTTATGGCTTTATTATTGATTCTTGGAGTTTTATTTTGAAGCAATGTTTTCTCTAATTAATAATTAGAGAAGGCTGCGAGCGAGCAAGAATGATTTTCACGGCGGGGGGAGGCGGGGGTTTTATACGGCGGAGGAGGCGGGAGATGCGGTGGGAATTTTATGTAAATTAAAATTGTTGTTTTTTTGTATCCATGGAATGGGAGAAAGTTAAGGTGGAATAATTGGTTCTACTATTTGTGGTAAATTTGGCAATTGTTGAGTAATTGGTTGGTTCTGATATTTTGTTTTGTTAATTTAGTGATAAATGATAATAGATGTATTTTTTGTAATGTTATTAAATTGATCGAGTGCTTGTAAGATTATGAACGTTGGAAATATCGGATGTTTACAAACAAACATAATTATGTTGTTAGAAATGGGATTAAAGACAAATTTTAGTAATATGTAGCTTAAAATTCAAAAGTTTTGAGTATATATCATGTATTCCATGTAGGAAAAAACGTGGGAAATTATAAAAGGCTAGGCCTTTGGCCTTTCATCTAATGTAACCCTCCAAATGCATTATGAGGTGCCTTAATGCCTACACCTTTCATGTGGTCTCTCAGAGCATCCGCAATGCGGTGCCGTCGCCGTTCCTATGCCGTTCCGGAGGAACGGTTTCGCGGCGGCACGCGTTGCAGCGTGCGTTCCGTCGCCATTCCGTGCCGCCACCGTTCCCATGCCGTGCCGCGTTTCGTTCCTCCGGAACGCGGAACGAAACGTTCCGCCACGCGCCGAGGCGACGTGGCGGACTCCCATTCGACGCGTGAAGCCCACTCGCTGCCCCGCGAGTGGGCTTCGTCCCGATGACGCAATAATTCATTTTTTTTAAAAAAATTTCGAATTTAATAAAAAAAAATAAAAATTTTTTTATTAACGGTAATGAGACCGTTAATTTTATAGCCGTTTGTTTTTTTTTTATTATTTATTTATTTACTCTATAAATACTCCTATTTCATACTCATTTCAATCACAAACACACATCTATTTCTCTCTATTTCCACCCCAATTTTCATCTCAAATCAACTCTATTTTCCTTCTCCCAAATTTAATCAAACTAATGGATCCTTATGAACAAATGCGTCAAATATTGGAACAATCACTTGAAGAAGATCGACGACGGGAGGCGGAAGAAGCCGCTCCGCCCCAACGTCGCTCCCGTACGTACATCCATCGTAACCGGGAGGAAGCCGCCGCAAGGTTAGTACGCGACTACTTCTGCGATAACCCGGTTTGGGGAGATACGTACTTCCGTCGCCGTTTCCGCATGGGGAAACCGTTATTTCTCCACATCGCGAATACTTTGGCAGCCCGGGAAGAGTTCTTCCAGGAAGGGTTCGACGCGGTCGGACGTCCCAGCCACACGACGCTGCAGAAATGTACTGCAGCAATCCGCCAGCTTGCGACTGGACAAACGGCCGACATGTTCGACGAATACCTCCACATCGGAGATAGCACTGGGCGAATGTGCTTGCTCAAATTCTGCAAAGGCGTCCGGGCAGCCTTCACCGATGAATTTCTCCGGAGGCCAAGCACGGCCGATTGTCAGTTCCTTCTCGACCTTCACGAAACAGTGCACAGATTCCCAGGGATGCTCGGCAGCGTCGATTGCATGCACTGGCAATGGAAGAATTGCCCGGTGGCGTGGAAGGGGTCCTACACGAGCGGCCACAAAGGTACCCACCCAACCGTTATACTCGAGGCTGTTGCCGACTACCGCCTTTGGATCTGGCACGCGTACTTCGGGTCCCCGGGTCGAACAACGACGTAAACGTGCTCAACCAGTCCGACCTCTTGACCGAAGTTTTGGATGGTAAAGCGCCGGCCATCAACTTCGTCGCCAACAATCGGCTTTATAAAATGGGGTACTATCTCGCCGATGGCATCTACCCGAAGTGGCCTACCTTCGTGAAGACGTGCAGTGGGTCTGCGAACCCAAAGCAGGCTCTTTTTGCGCAGAAGCAGGAGGCTGCTCGCAAGGATGTGGAGAGGGCGTTCGGGGTTCTCCAAGCGCGCTTCAACATCATCAAAGCCCCGGCTCGTACGTGGTTCATGGAGAACATGGTCGACATCATGTATACGTGCATAATCTTGCACAACATGATTGTCCAAGACGAAGGACCCGAGGCGGGAAATTGGTTCGACCCCGAATCCCCCGGAAGCTCAACCGCAAGTAGTCCGCCTCGAAGTGGAGCGCATCCGTCTATACAAGAACGGTTATCTATTCGTGCAAGGACACGCGACTCTAGCGCCCACACCCAACTCCAACATGATCTAATTGAGCACATTTGGGCAAACTTTGGCGGATGAAATTATTAAAATTGTGTACTTTTATTTTTTTTATGATTTTAATTGTGTGCTTTTTATTTTTTTAAGTTTAAGTTGTAACTTTGTTTAATGTTGTGTTTTTTAATAAAATGTGTTGTTTTTTTAATTGAATTGAGTTGAAATTAAAAAAAATGAAATTGAATGAATAGTAATTTAAGGAACGGTTAAGGAACGGTTAAGGAACGAGGGTTGCAGGTTCCGTTCCTTAGTTAAGGAATGGAGTAAAAAAGTACAGTGGGGCCCTCAAATAGTGGTTTAAGGAACGGTTTAGGAACGGTATAGGAACAGCGTTGTGGATGGCCTCATATTCTATGAATAGGTGGAGTTTGGAAGAGGAGAACACACCAACAAATCATTCTCTATTCTCTCTAGCATTCTAGTTCGCATTTAGGAGCATTGCATTGCTCGATTCTCATCTCCAATTCAAGTTTGCTGGTGCCTACGAGTTTGAAGTGCTTCAATTCGGTAGAAAAAAAAAGTCTTTTCATCTTTGGGGATGTTGCGCCAATCCATGAGCATTAGCCGGGGTGTATCTCGTCTTGCGGAGAGAGGGATACCTCGACTCAACTTGAAGAGGACAATAGTTTGCATCTTGTTACTTTTTTTATATTTACTTTATTATATTTCCCTTCTAGTTTTTGGTTCTTTTGTAATAGCAAGATTTTGTCCGTGTAAAGACTACAATATTTCAAACAATCGCAAGATGAGATATGCTCCGGCTAGTGTTCATGGATTGACGCAACGTCCCCAAGATGAAAAGACTTTCCTCCTACCGAGTTGAAGCACCTCAAACTCGTAAGCACCGACGAACTTGAATTGGAGATGGGAATCGAACAATGCAATACTCCTAAATGCGAACTAGAATGCTTGAGAGCTAGAGAGAACAGAGAATGATTTGTTGGTGTGTTCTCTTTTTCCAAACTTCAACTATTTATAGGATATGGGAGATTACATGAAGGTCTTGACATTAAGCCATCTCATAATAAACTTGAAGGGTTACACTTAGATGAAAGGCCAAAGACCTAGCCTTTTCTAATTTCGACGTTTTTTCCTAAATTCCAGTGTATTTACTCATTTTTACAAGGATCAAGGATGCAAAACATTAATGGGGCTAAGAGTGCGAAGTATCAAGGTAATAGAGTGAAAATGACAACGCCTAAGTTCTTGACTTCTTATACTTCCATTTTCAATTCAAGACTAATTCTTTCGTCACTACAAAATTTATTAAACTGAATTATATATATGTCTCTCTAATATGCGTTATTGTCCCATTGTTTTTAACCAAAAGAAGATTCTCAGTAATTATAAATTCTCATGAGGAAATATCTTTAAACTCGAATTTAAATGAGTAATACAACCCTCTAAAATTTTTGAATTGTACTTTTAGTGGAGATAGTTGCAATTTATATTTGAATAGGATTTCATAAGAAAATTTGTATGCATTTTACTAATATTTTAAAAAGTTATTTACCGATTTGTAAACGTGTTGACATTTAATGTATATCTTTCATTAAATTATAATAATATTTTTACATAATACATATTTAATTATATACACATGCTACATATTTCAGTCTAATCAATAGTTTAAACATCGACCAATTGAACCATGAATCGATAGTTTCATCGGTTTACTTACCGGACTAAATTTTAAAACATTGAGGACGAGTCTAAAGTGTCTACTACAAAAATATGAATAAATTGAATATCATACAATTTTTTTTAACAATCGAAGACCAACTCATATCAAAGGGTTGACCCTAAATTAGTGTGCAGGATTTGTTTTTTATTTAATCATGTATTTTCGTGTGTGTATGAATGGGATGAGCCCAAGTTAAGTAGTCATTTTTGTGGCATGGGCTTCATTATTAATTACTATGAGGCCCACTTCCAAGTTTCATCCAATGAAATAGTAGAAGTAAAGCTGTACTTGTTAGTTGTGACTATAGTGTTTTAATTGAGATTAATTGTTGGAATTTATTGCTATATTTAAATTCGAGAGCTGTAATGGAGTATAGATATATATACGGTTAAATTGCAATTTGCAATAATGTATTGTTAATCTCATTCTTTTGAAATCTTTTCAAATTTGATATTTCCTCCGACTTTAGTAAATTTTAATTTGATGATATCAACGACCACTACTAGTAAAATAAAACCTAGTTCGGTAAATGTTTATGTTTGTCATATAATAATACGAGTGAATAACTATCCAATAGTTTATTCTTATCTACTCCCTCCATCTCAGCATGAGTGAGATGTTTTTCTTTTCGGTACGTCTCAACCTAAGTGAGACGTTTACTCTTTTAATAAAAATTACTCACTCCTCTCTCTCCTACTTTATCCTCCTATCTCTCTTACTTATTATCTCACTTATTTTTTGATTTTTTCATCTTCTTGGAGTACTTTATTATCTCTTTTATTTTATTAATAATAATTAAATTAACTAAATATCACTACTGACATGTTGTGCTAAAATATAAATATCTCAATTAGGCCGGGAGCATTTAAATTTGGATACTTTGGCTTTTCCATTGTGAACTAATCAACTTAAAACTAGAATGTGTCAATGTCATCATATGTGATACTTACAATGATATTTTTACCAATGATGAAGACTCATTACAGAAATTGCAAAATCAATAATATGATCATTATTTTGGAAATAACTATAATAAAGAAAGTATACTAAGTACTCTTACTAAGAGCATCCACAATGACGCCCGTCCCGGTGGACGTCCGGCCGGCGTGCCGGAGTTTCGGGCGGAACGTCCGCCATTGTGCAATGGTGACGCGGATACGGACGTCCGTTGTGGACACCGGAGTTCCGCGGCGTTTCCGGGACGTCTGTCTCGACGTCCTTGCGGACGTCCGCCATTGAGTTGACCCCACGGACGTCCGCGCAGACGCCCCTATTATTTTATATACTTTTAAAAAATTCTATAAATACGGCTCGTTGAATTTCATATCATTCGCACCACTTATATTAACGAGTATCTCTCTTTCTCTCTACGTTTCTTTTATATATCCAGAATGACTGGTAGTGGCTCTGGTGCGTGCGGTAGCGGTGCGAGTGGTAGTGGTGGGGGGTATGATGACATAATGAGGCGAATTCATGCACGTGTGCGGGAGGCAGCGGAGAGAGAGATACAGGTGGCCTTGGCGCCGGCGGTACCTCAACCCATCCATCGTCGATCTATAGTACCCCGGGACCACCTCGTTGCACACCGTCGGTTGTACGAGGATTACTTCTCTCCGGAGCCACAATTTGGGGAGAACATGTTCCGGCGACGTTTTAGGATGCATCGTCCGCTCTTTCTGCGTATCGTGGGCGCTTTAGAGCGTCGATACGGGTATTTCAGGGTGCGGGAGGATGCGGCTGGTAAACCCGGCCACACTCCAATTCAGAAGTGCACTGTCGCAATCAGGCAGCTGGCATATGGAGGCGCGACTGACATGTTCGATGAGTACCTCCACATCGGCGAGACGACTGCCCGTGATTGCCTAAAGTATTTTTGTCAGGGCGTAGGGAGATATTCGGGGATAGGTATCTTCGGAAGCCTACCCCCAAAGATTGTCAGGCTCTGCTGGATATGCACAGGACTCAGCACGGGTTTCCGGGGATGCTAGGCAGCATAGATTGTATGCATTGGGAGTGGAAGAACTGCCCCGTTGCCTGGAAAGGGGTGTACACTACGGGTTTCAAGGGAAAGAATCCCACGATGATCCTTGAAGCGGTAGCTGACTACCGGCTGTGGATTTGGCATGCCTATTTTGGAGTAGCAAGGTTGAACAACGACATCAACGTCCTCCAGTCGTCGCCCCTTTTCAACGACCAGTGCATGGGCGTCGGTCCGGCCGTCAATTTCGTCGCCAACGGCAACCAGCACAACATGGGCTATTATTTGGCTGATGGGATGTACCATATGTTGCCCATCTTTGTGAAGACGATCAGATGCCCAACAGAAGAAAAAAAGGTATATTTTGCGGGTCGTCAGGAGGCAGCGCGCAAGGATGTGGAGCGGGCATTTGGTGTGCTCCAGGCTCGATGGGCGGCAGTGAAGGGTCCATCACGGCTGTGGTATGCTGACAACATCGCCGATATGATGTACACATGTATTATCATGCATAACATGATTGTCGAAGATGAAGGTCCAACACTGACGGATTGGGCCAATGATGATGCTGATGTTGCGGGTCCAAGCCACGGCGTGGCCACCGGCAATGTACGTATGGGGATACCCCATGACGAGGTCAAGCGTGTCCGTGCATTTGCCGACATGCGCCAAAAACAAGCTCATATTCGACTCCAGAACGATATAATTGAAAAAGTATGGCAGCGGAGGGGGCGTCGTTGATGGAATTTGTATTTATTAAAGTGTACTTTTTTTTAGTTTTTTTTTGTTGAAATGTACCTTTCTTTCTTTATTTAATGAAATTTTTATTCTAAAATCGTGGCGAAATTTTAATTCCGTAAATTGTTTAATTTGGTGAATTTGTGAATTTTTATTATTGTGGGAAGTTCTTATGACGTGGCAGTGCAGTGGGAAGTCCTTATGGCGTGGCAGAAGGTGTTTTTGGGATTTCCGCCGGGACATCCGCACTAATGTGGATGCTCTAAAGAGTGGAATTCTTCAATACCCAGAAGCCTATAACCTTTTTTTATATAAATTTTAAGGCTAGAGCATGTAGGGTGTAGACATTATAAACTGCTGCACAATTATTTTCTAATTAATCCGAAAAATCCCTCAATAAAATCAATGATTAATAAATAAGCAATCAATGTAGTACCATACTACCATTCGCATATCTAGTGTTAAGAAATTATGGAATAAATAAAAAGAAAATCCGACTGTTTAGGATTGGAGATTTTCGAAGTTAAGTTGCTTAATAAACGGATTAGTTGGGATTTATTTTTGTCAAAGACCAAATTAGTTTGGTAAATTTGTTTGGCCTCTTGAGTCTTTACTTTCATGTATTATTTTCTTCTTCTTTTATCATCTTTGTACTGAGGTCATCCACTACGCTGTCTCTATACCGTCCCTTAAACCGTCCCTTAAATACTATTTGACCACTATTTGAGGGTCCACTGTCCTTTTTTCCTCCATCCCTTAACTAAGGGACGGAACCTGCAACACTCCGTCCCTTAACCGTCTCTTATTCCGTCCCTTAATTACTATTCATTCAATTTCATTTTTTATTTTTTTTCTCAACCCAATCCAATTAAAACAAACACACTTTATTAAAAAACACACAACATAAAAAAACACACAACATAATTTAAAATACAAATTTAAAGAAAAATAAAAAAACTACTCCGCCGGCTAATCATCCACCGGAGGCGGTCGAGGTTGAGGGGGAGTCGGAAGGCCAAGTTGTGCTGCCATATACACAATTCCGTTCCACCAGGCCGTGAATTGGGCGTACGAGAAGCGGGAAGTGTCCGCCATTGTGGCGGTCATGTACGCCACCATAAGTGTGTCCGAGCCTCCCCGCGAGCCCGATCCCGAGGCCGGCTGGCTTGATTCGCCTTGGCCCTTCCTTGCACTAGCCGCTTTCGCCGCCTTCGTCCCTTGCGGCCGACGGCGCCCACTCGCGGATCCTCCAGCATCGCCGACCGTACCCGCAAACTCCTGGGATTCAGCCTCAGGTTGGCTGATGCCCTCAGCGGTGTCACCACCAGATGAGTATTAGCCACTCGCCGTATGCTTCGTGCGCTTCGAGGTTGAGCCTGAGCTGGAGCGAAAACCGCCGGCCCACTGTTCCTCGTCCTTAACGGCCTACCAAACATCAACAAATCTAAATTGATGACGTTCGTCCTGGTAGTAGGCGCGCAAAGCGGACGTCAAAATGTCGGTTGTCGTTGCGCCGCTTTGGTAGCGCGCCTCTTCGGCCGAGTAGATGCCGCAGAATTTTTTGACCTGTCGGTCGACTCGGTCAAAGTGAGAGCAGAGCATTTTAAATTTGCGCTTGCGGGAGCCTTTCAGCTTTATCTGGTGGTAGACCTCGCAGACCTTTTCCCAGAAACACTTCCGAGATTGTTGATTCCCGACGATGGGATCGTACTAGACGGTGATCCAGGCGTTGTACACCGCCAGCGTTTCGAGGTTGTTGTACGGATGCCGGCCTAGATCCTCTTCCTCTTCTTCCTCTTCCTCCTCGTCCTCGCCCGCCTGGGGTTGTACACCGCCTCGGCCACCTCCACCGCCTCGGCCACCTCCACTGCCTCGGCCTACTCCCGGCGTGGGATCAACGGGAAAATCCTCCCGGATCTGGGATAATCCCTGCGAATACCGCGGGGCGGAGGGACGGACATATGCATCAAGGTCAAAATTGGGTGTCTGGTACCCCCTGGCGTCGCCGAACCCTGGGTCCCCGGCGTTGATGAACCGGAACCGCCCAATGTGTTGATCATGGTCTCCCAATCGCCGAACGCGTTGAGATCCCACCCGCCGGAGCCGGAACCGCCGTAGTTGCCGTCGCCGTCACCGGACATCTTGAGTTGTTATATGAAAATTTGAGAGAAAATTTTAGAAAAAATTTAGATGATAGGAAGAATAGATGTGTAGTTGTGTGTGAAATGAGGATGAGTTTAGGAGTATTTATAGAGTAAAAAATTAATTAAAAATAAAAAAATAAAAAAAAAAACAAAAAAACGGTATTATTACCGTTACAAATTTTTTCTTTTATTTTTTCTTTTATTTTTTATTTTATTTTTTTAAAATTTTGAATTTAAAAAAAATATTTATTGCGTCAGCACGTGACGACGCCCACTCGCGGGCCGGCGAGTGGGCGTCAAGCACGACGCCGGGTCGCGCCACGTCGCTTAGGTGCGTGGCGAGACAGCCCGTCTCGTGGCTCGACGGGACGCGACGCGGGACGAGACGCGGGACGGCGCGGGACGGGATGGAGAGCTGCAACGCGTCGCGCCGGGGTCCCGTCTCTCCGGGACGGGACGCGAGACGCCGGCGAGACGCGTAGTGGATGGTCTGAACAATACTACGAATAATATGAATCTTATTATCCACGAATACTATTTCCACTGTTATTTCCTCTTCTCTTTCACACTTTACCAATTTTATAAAACATCCATCCTTAAATAGTCTCTATTATTACGGAACAATAAAAATATATTCAAATCTGAACGAAAATTATCTCGTAGTAAAATAAACAGTAATAAAACCATATGGATTATATTTCATTCATGCAAATTTGTGATCGAGATATCATTATTTTAAATTGTACCCCACCCAGTGGCGGAAGCAAGATTTTTATAGCCGGGGGTCCAAATTACATTAACGATAATTGCATATTTTTAGTGTCGACGATTTTAGAAACAACCCGAGACAATGCGGAGCTGTGAGAGAGATAAATAGTTTGAGTATTTGAGATACACACAACAACCTAGTTATAAGACTGAATCAACAACCAAATGAGTTAACTATTTACTTGATAAATGATGTCTAATTATACATAATGTAGTAATGAGTGAACTACAAAAAAGGTCACTGAACTATGAGTTTATCTCGCTCATAGTCCCTGGACTTTAAAAATATCGCCCGACAACTCTAGACTAAGAGTTTATCTCAAAATTGGTCCTTTTGGCCCTTTTCATCCGAAAATGCCCTTTTGGGGTGCTGGGCAATTTGGTCTTTTTACACATTTAACTATTTTAAATATGATATTATTTCAGTGATATACTAAATCTGATATTATTTCAAAATTATCATTCTTCTTTCCTTTTGCCATCCTTTATTTTGTTTCTTTATTTCAATACTAAATTTAATTTTATAAAATTTAATTTTAAATTTTAAATTTTTAAATATCAATAATTTTTTTAATTAAAACTATTAATTCATTGACATTATAAATATTGATTAACACTATTAATTTTTGTTATTTAATATAATATTCAGCTGAATTGAAGAAGTACAGAAAAAATAATATTAATCGTGATGGAAATATAAGGGCTATTCTACTTAGCCTTCGTTCGATTGTTATAATTGCTTGTGATAAAATATTATGAAGTTGACTAAAAATTTGAGACTAGTATTATTCTATTATACAACATCCATTCAAAAAATATAGTCTTTTTTTTTATCATTTTTGTCCATCTCACAAAATCAGTTCATCTTTGTGTTGCTATAATAAGTCTGTGTGTCGCTATCCATTATTTCCTACTACTTACCCAATTGAAGTATTTATATAGGAGTATTTTTGTTTAAATTTTCTAGTTGATTTTGATTGTTTTCAAATAAGTAAACGAAAATTATAGTCTTACATTAGATGCATATTTATTTTAGAATAAATCGTGTTATAAGATCTATTTATGATGTAAACTATTAAATATTGATTAATACTAAGTTGGCGTCGGCATACCTTATTAATTAGATATTAGACACTATCGAATATTGATTAAAACTATTAATTTCGTTATTTAATAATTTAAGAATTAAGAAAAATTTATTGATATTTAAAAATCTAAATTTAAAATTTAATTTTATAAAATTAAATCTATTATTATTATTAAAATAAAGAAACAAAGTGAATGATGAAAAATGGAAGAAAAATGGTAATTTTGAAATAACATCAGATTTAGTACATCACTGAAATAATATCAGATTAAAAATTTTAAAGTGTAAAAAGACCAAATTGTCCAGCACTCAAAAGGGCATTTTCGGGTGGAAAAAAGGCAAAATGACCAATTTTGAGATAAACTCTTAGTCCAGGGTTGTCTGACGATATTTTTAAAGGCTAGGGACTATGAGCGAGATAAACTAATAGTCCATGGAACATTTTTATAGTTCAATCTGTAGTAACTAGTAATTAGCAAAATGAGTGAGGGTTCCAAGGAACCCCCGTACCCTCACATAGGCCCGCCACTGACCCCACCTATTGAGAGATTTTAGAGATACTGTGTGTAATATTGTCCACTTTTGTCATTTCAATTCGTCCAAGGAATATTATCCAATTTTTTTCCCATTTAGTCCACTTTCCACTATTCACTACACTCAATTTAATAATAATATAAAATGTGGAATCCACATCCACTAACTTTATTAGTTCACTTTTCTTCATATTTTAAAAATTTTATGTCGAGTCAAATGTGGACAATATTTCACGGATGGATGGATGGATGAAGTAATAGAATATGAAAAATAATTTCACACATGCACTCATGCATATAGGCCTTTACTCTTTGAAATCAATATGAAAATTGATTTAATTTAAAATAAGATAAGTAAAATCGAAAAATGGAAAATAAATAGGCAAAAAGAGTAAAAAGAAGAGGAAAATGTTGGAGGTATGAATATAGAGTAGATCGCCACACACATTGATACTGACGACAACGTGTCTGTCAACTCCGCCCCCAATGCAATTTAATTCCTCTCTCCCCTTTCCGATTTTCCCTCTCATCCGTTCCTTCTCTCCCCCCTCCGATTCTTCATGGCCCCTTCCCTCCACGATGATCCCATTGATGATTCCATCTCCGCCGCCCCCTCCTCACCCACCTCTTCCTCAAATGCCGCCAATCAAGGTCACCGTCGTCGGCAGCGGAAATTGGGGCAGCGTCGCCGCCAAGCTCATCGCCTCCAACACACTTAAACTCTCCTCTTTCCACGGTAATTTCATTTTCTATAACTCTCAATTCAATTCCACTCCTCACATTTGTTACACTAGCAATTTCAATTTTCCAGAGATTTAGCTTACGTAGTCCTTTTTTTTTAGAAAATAAAATTCAGATCGATCAAATTGTGTATTCAGGATGTTAAACGGGCCGATCGTAGTGGTTTCGGGCCAGTCATTCTTTGGATTGAATGGGCCAACAATTTGGAAATTTTAATACTGAAACGGGCTTCAGGTCGCGGCCTTTAAATTTTTGTTTATTTAGAGGCTTCATTTTAGTGTCCAATTATTTTGTAAATAAATAAATGTTGACAATATTCTTTGAATAACTCCAAGGATACAGGAAGTCAAAAGTTTCGGCTACAAAGACTGCTAAAAACCAAAAAAATATAAAAAAATCTTCAACTATAAGCAGACTAAATTATTACTACTATTATAATGTTTTGAGGAATTACTAAACAACGTGAATATTTTAAAATAATTGAAAATAAATGTTTGAGTTAGCATTTGCTAGTTATTGTTTTGGTGGGATCCATTGATGATATGTTAGTGTTTTATCAACTGTTTTCATGTTTATTGTTCACATATGAACCATAAACTATTGAGGTCATGTTTTACTCTGTTTTGTTACTTCATTTTATTTTTCTGTATATTTTGTATAGTTGAGTAGGGTGTTTTATTTTTGTATTTATTTGAATAGATGAAGTGAGAATGTGGGTGTTTGAGGAGACCCTCCCGAGTGGTGAAAAGCTCACCGAAGTCATCAACAAGACTAATGTAATGTGTTGTTGTTATTCATGGCTTCCCCTTCATCACTTGACATGTCGAGTCATGATATTAATCTCGACCATTTTACTGTCCTTCAACAGGAGAACGTCAAGTATCTCCCTGGAATAAAGCTCGGCAAAAATGTTGTTGCGGATCCTGATCTTGAAAACGCAGGTACTTAGGTTCAAATTTTAGTTGGTTCTTGAGATGATAGTCATGTAGTCGTGTAACTACTTCTGATTCGGCCGAATGTGGAATCGAGTAGTGAGGGATGCCACCATGCTCGTATTTGTGACTCCCCATCAGTTCATGGAGGGCATTTGCAAAAGGCTGGTGGGGAAGATAAGGAGCGACGCTGAAGCAATCTCCCTAATCAAAGGAATGGAAGTCAAGAGGGATGGTCCGCGCATGATCTCGTCCCTCATATCCGAGCATCTTGGAATCAACTGCTGTGTTTTGATGGGTGCAAACATTGCAAACGAGGTTAGTTGGCTCAATTAGCAAATGCTCAAGCATGGTCGTTTATATCTAGCTACCACTCGTTGATCTATTGAAAGTGACTATATACGAGTGTTGCCTTGTGCAGATTGCGTTGGAGCAGTTTAGTGAGGCTACAGTCGGATACAGGAAAAATAAAGAGATTGCGGATAAATGGGTTAAGCTATTCCACACTTCATACTTCATGGTCTCGTGTGTGAGTACAGGACGTCTAGTCTTTCGTCAATGTTTTTTGTTAGTTTTAAAAGAGAAAACATTTTTGTGAATGTTGAACATATACGAATAGGTCCAAGATGTGGAAGGAGTTGAACTCTGTGGAACGCTAAAAAACGTTGTGGCTATTGCAGCAGGCACACACTAATCCTTTGCCATCTTACTGATATCGTCTTTTGTGTTCTTCTGTCGTGTTGTAATGACGATAGCTTTTGAATATACAGGATTCGTGGATGGGTTGGAGATGGGGAACAACACAAAGGTTACTGTTAATTGCTTACAAATACATGATTTAATCTAGGTTTTTGAGGTGGTTAAAAACCATAATTTGAACCCTTTTTTCAAAATTGTAACAAGATTCATCAGTGGCTTAAAATTGATCATACTATGTTTGTACCAGGCTGCAATTATGAGAATTGGTTTGAGGGAGATGAAGGCCCTCTCAAAGCTACTCTTCCCTTCAGTCAAGGACACTACCTTCTTCGAGAGCTGTGGCGTAGCAGATCTCATCACGACGTGCTGTAAGTACAACCAATGTTTGTATGTCCTAAACGGCACCAATTATTCCCCGATTATTACTAACAAACAAGCGTGTCGATCACTAGTGGGAGGGAGAAATAGGAGATGTGCTGAGGCTTTTGCTAAGAACGGTGGGAAGAGGTCATTCGATGAGCTCGAAGCTGAGATGTTGCAGGGACAAAAACTACAGGTAGATAAATATTTTCATACACTCGCAACTTTTTTGTTTTCACCAGTCCCAAAAATTATGATTTTGAAAACGTTTACAGGGCGTGTCGACTGCAAAAGAGGTGCACGAGGTTTTGAGCCATCGGGGATGGTTAGAGCAATTCCCTCTCTTCTCGACTGTCCACGAGATCTGTTGTGGCCGTCTTCCGCCAAACGCCATTGTTGTATACAGTGAGCAAACTCCAGATCAGTCAAGGGGTGGATCAAGAATTTGATCATGGAATAGTGTGAAAAAATAAACAATTCAGCGCTTTCAGTTTTATACGTGTGCTTTGCCAGACTTCAATGCATCAAAATTATCAATAACTCACTCTATATGCTTATGCTTATTCTACTCAACTTTTACAATTTTTATAAACTTTGAATGAAAACTATGATTAATATTGTAAAAGGAATGTGAGAGAATGTTGCGACTCCTATTGATATCATGATTCTAAATAGATTACTAAGCATATATTTAAAAATATTAATAAAAATATATTAGAATTTTTAGCCTGTCTTGATTAATTAAATTATTCAATAAACATAAAAAAGAGAAACTATTTTGTGTAACGATTTACTACTAATAATAACAAGAGTAAATAAAGTACTATTTTGATCCTAAACATATGGCTGATTTATGATTTTATTCCAGAACATTCACTTTTTAAAAATCTAGTCCAAAACATACAAAAATTTACATCCTTTTTTGACGGTCAACCGTCAATTAGTCCAATTTTGACCCGATTAACTGATTTTAATTACTGTAGCTAATTTAATTTTTTTTTCTTTCAGATTTTACATTTTAAATGTTGAATGAAAATTCTGAAAATTGGGTAATATAATCACTTTCTCCAACACTTCGTTTCATTCAAATTTCTTCCCCTCTTTCTCCCGCTCCTTCCCCCCAATAACCATAATTTTTTTTCTCCATCTCTGCAACAACCAAACACCTTTGGACATGGGGCGTTCGACATGCAGCCGGGACTCCGTCGACAACGACGGTGTTCATGACTTCGGAGACCTCCGATTTAGCTATGCTTTCTACTACTGTAAGAAGACGGTGGCGCTCCGTATTGTCATCGGCCAAGGCAAACCGTCGAGGGGGAAGCTTTACTTTGTATGTGAGAGGAAGGAATGCAGTTTCTTCAAGTGGTGCGAGCCAAATCATGATGTCGAAGCACAAGCCTGTTCTTCGTCAACCGCATTCGGTGGTGCCGATTTAGAGGATTTGACATTGAATTTAACTGAAATTAAGGATAAAATTAGGAAATTAGTGAATGTTTTGAGCTTTGGTATTTGTTTTGTTGTTATTGTAATACTTATTTGTATGTTCAAGTAATTTGATGGTTTGATGGAGTGTTTGAAACCCTAATTTTTTGTTCCTATTTGAATTTTGAAGTGAAACCTTCTTATTCTTCTTAGAAAAATCGGCATAAATTAAACTAATTCAATAATTGGACAACCTTAAAATACAAGACAAAGTAGTCTTTCATATAAATTATTTACTTCCATTTGGTCCTGAACATTTAAGCACACCCATTGCAGACTTACAAGCAAAAAATTTTGTAGTTGGCGTTGGTTTCGTACATTATGTGATTGCTTCTTCGTATGTGATTGTTTCTTTGTCGACTATGTCAATAAACTGACATCAAATTGAACCAATAAATGGACAACAAAATACAATACAAAGTGGTCCTTCATATTCATTTTCCACTTTGAATTGGTCCTGAACATTTACACGATCAAAATTGGGTCTTCTTCCTCCTCTCAAAATCGGGGTCTCTTTCTGGGGAAGCTCGACGCTCGCCGACTGAAGAACTATGGTTCATTTTCGGAGAAGAATGGACTTTCGTGTGAGAGCTAGTTTAGAACCCATAAATCCCGACACAACCGACGGTCCTTGTTCGGTGTCAGGCGGGCGTGAATCGTTCTTTTCAAAACTACCAGTAGCCGACGGACCATCTTCGGTGTCAGGCGGATGTCCATGTGTGGACTTCCTCTTCCTCGCATATGTTTTTTTGGGTATGGCGACTTCCAACTCATGACAACCAACAATAATCGGTCGGAATCGGGCTTCTTGGTCCGAACCGGAACTAGGGTTCTTCTTCTTATGAGAGTGACGAGAGAGAAGATAGAAAAGAGAGAGATTGACGTTTGATGTTCCAAAACCCACACTTAGTGAAAATTGGGGTTTGATGTTTCATATTCAAAATATAAAAAATTGAATTATTTAGCAAAATAATTAACATAATATTAACCAACTAATAATCTCAGATTAAGTCTAATCGAGTCAAAATTGGGCTAATTGATGGTTGACCGTAAAAAATGACGGAAACCGTCAAAAAAAGACCTATTCGATGGCATTTTCGTATGTTTTGGATTCGATTTTCAAAAAGTGAATATTTTGGACTAAAATCGTAAATCGGCCATATGTTTATGACCAAAATAGTACTATACTCTAATAACAATTACACAAAGAAATATTTTTGCAACTAGTATACATTATCGATGGACAATTAATTGTTTTGGCAGTGTATGCCACGAAACACTACGTTAAGTTTGTCACGCATTTGATAAAATGAATTTATTTCACAATAATTAATTAAACTCGTCAATCTAAATTTTTTATGTTGTAAATAAAAGTGGATATATTGGACAAACAATATATGGTTCGTTCTGAGCCCAAGTACTTTTATGGTATTACTTTGGTTATAATTTTAAATTTTATACGAGCATAAAATATCGAATAAGTCTATTTACTTGGCGTAATTCATTTATTTTCGTTTGCCATAGTAAGAAAATCATACTTCACTTTTTTTTATAAGTATATTTTAGTAAGGCGTAATAGTATATTTTACGGAGGTTAATCACCATATTCGATTAACCTGGATGTCTTTTTACTAATCCTACTTAGCACAATTCATAATGTATATAAGCATCCCCATCTATGTTCTTGCCAAAGAGCATGGATGTGAACCCGAACTCATATTTATTAATATTTTACTCTCTGCTCTTCCGCAAGAGCACAACACTCACATACATGCTCTTCCGCAAGAGCATGCTCAAGGGTCCCACCATTCCATTATTCAATTTAAATACTTCAATTACTAAAAACATATCCACAATATTAAAATGCATTAAAAAAATATCGATACCATTACAAATTACTAAAAAATTAAAAATTACACTACATAATTAAAATACTAAAAATTAAAAATTACATAATTAAAATCCTAAAAATTGAGATTGAGAGAGTTGTTTGGTATAACGTCATTTTTTTATGTTTGAAATGAGAGTATTTATCGATGAAAGTATGAATTTTAGGGTAAAAATAATGAAAAATAAAATAAAAGTGTGGAAAAACGGATATATTTTATTAGGAAGTGGGAAAATATTGTTTTTATTAAATATGAATTTTTCAGATTTTTTTGATTTTTTTAAAAATAATAAAAAATGATAAACCAACGGCCAACCAGAGCATGCCACGTCGGCTGCTTGTGCTATTGCCGTTGGCATGGACGTGCTCTATGCATAGAGTAGGGTCGTGCCGTCGGCAAGAGCACAACGGCGGACACATGTGTGCTCTTGCCGACGGCACACCGTTGGGGATGCTAAATAGCATAATCATATGGAAGTTCATGAATATTATTATTTGATTAATTATACAATTATTTGTTATGAAAACAATAAAAATTGCTAAATGGACTTGGTTGCCAAATAAAATCTCTACCTAAAATTTTGGTATGAGATAAAATAATAGAATTAAAAAATAAAAAATAATTGAAATATTATTGATGAAATTTACGTGCAAACTAAAATGGAAATCTGTATATCAGTATCATCTTATTCTATAGATCTTTCTATTTTTGTTCTATGCCGCTAATAGAAATCCATTTTAATGAAGAGCTTTAGTTTTATTCCGATTCAGGGAGTGACGCATAACCATCATGCGTCTTTATTAATAAAACGCATAATCATCCTGCGTCTTTACGTAATGACGCATAACCCTTATGCGTCATTACGTAATGACGCATAAGGGTTATGCGTCTTTACGTAATGATTACATACACTATATTCTTTTGTTAGTTTACACTATAATTTGTGAACAACCGATTATGAATGATTTTGAGGTGTCATGTTAATGACGCATAAGGGTTATGCGTCATTACGTAATGACTACATACACTATATTCTTTTGTTAGTTTACACTATAATTTGTGAACAGCCGATTATGAATGATTTTGAGGTGTCATGTTACACTCAATCTGAACATCAAGACACAAAACTCCATCCGATGCAAAGCACCAAGAGCAGTATATATGTTTATTTCAGTCACACATCAAAGGTTTCTTACCTAAAAACTCTAAACCTGAACTAACATGTCATGAACATCCAAGAATGAAATATTTATACATGAATGGACTAGAATTAGCAGATTCAAGTATTGTTAAGAATCATCCGATGTGCTAACACAACTTAAAACATATCTCAATTGACAATGCCTATATTTACCTACAAAACCATCTACGGCCGAAAAGAATAAAATTTTAGCCACTTGTTATTTACATATTCATAAGAATAAAATTTTAGCTACTTGTTATTTACATATTCATAAGAAAACGACCTTTTATGTTAGTACAACATGACACCTCAAAATCTTTCATAATCACTGTTCACAAATTATAGTGTATATTCATAAGAAAACGACCTTTTATATTAGTGCAACATGACACCTCAAAATCATTCATAATCACTATTCACAAATTATAGTGTAAACTAACAAAAGAAGATAGTGTATGTAGTTATTACGTAAAGACGCATAAGGGTTATGTGTCTTTAAAAACGCATAATGGTTGTGCGTCATTACGTAAAGACGCATGATGGTTATGCGTTTTAATAATAAAGACGCATGATGGTTATGCGTCACTCCCTGAGTCGAAATAAAATTAAAGCTCTTCATTAAAATGGAATTCTATTAGCATGGAAGAACAAAAATAGAATTTTTCCTCATATTCTACGAAATACAATCACAAAAAGTACTTTTGAAACCCTAGGATTCTTTCACTGATTCGTATCTCGAAATCTCCAGATTCCACCTTCCCTTCCTCTCCGACGATACCACAAATTGCAATCCCTTTCACCTTTTATCTCCATCACCATCTCTCTTTCCGCCGTCGTTTGTTACCGCCTCAGTAAATCGGTCGTCGCTGGCCACCATCACTCACCTCTCACTCTGCTCAACACACAGAGGAGCTAAGGTCGTTGTCTAGTTCTCCTTTTTTTTCTCAATCACTGCATGTTTCAGATCACGGTTGAAATTTCGTGTTTCTCAATTGTTTTGGTTGTATTTATATTTATTTATGTGTGAGTGAGTGTGATTGTCTCTCGCGTTTGTGAAGTACTTCATGTGAGCTAATCAAATCTTAAGAAAATGTGTTTCTGGAATAAAAAAACAAATAAAAACTCGCAACTCGCAAGCTTATTATGTTGACATGTTGCAGCAGTTTGGCATATAGATATCAGAGATTATACTTTCATATGCTTATATTTTTCTTCTCATTTGTTTGCGTAAATTTGGCTAACTGACATTTTTCTTCGGGTCTTCGGGTGGATTATTCTTATATTTATATATTAATTGTTTCTCCTTATTCTTAATGGTATTTTAACCTGATAGCTTTATTTGTCTTCTGATTTGTGTCATGTTTGTTAAGTTGCAGTTAGCTTTCTTGGCTAGAGATTTCCTGCTATTTAGAGCTTCCATCGCTCTTGCTTCCTTGAAAACAGAGGTGCCGAACACTTATCTGTAAGACTGTAAATTATAAAAACATATTCTATAACAGTCAAATGTATAGTTCACTTGAACAGTACCTTTCAATGCTACCTTTCAGGAATGGGAAGATTGCTCAACGTTGACAACAATTAATTCAACATAGGTAGGTATAGACTTTTTTTGGACGTTTCCTGGAAAATGGTGTTAGAAGATGCAAAGATTTGATCCAAAGGTACCATGTGAGTAGTATACTCTCTTCTTTGCAGTCATAATAATCTTTTGCCATATCTGGATGCAGGCACCATATTTGTGCTGAACCTTGTGTTCTAGAGTAGTATGCTCTCTCTCTTTCTCTCGCCTTTGCTGTTGAGGCTCTTAGCTTCTAGGATTTTGATTTTCTTGCTGTTTTTGGGCATTATAGGCTAGAGATCTTTTTGATTTTAGATATATTTAACATCAAATTGATATGGGCCACTAACAAAGGAAAGGCCAAAAAATGCAAAAACCTATTGCCAAAATTCTACCCTTTCATTGTCCTATACTCACTCTCTCTGAGTCCCTCTCCTTCTCCCACCAGCAGCTTATTTCATAAGTATTAAGTAGTTATGACTTAGAACTTATATTTGATGTGCTTTAATATATTTCCTAT
>NW_024599016.1:0-33954 GCF_004379255.2 Salvia splendens | reverse complement strand
TGGGAAAGGGAAACGTGAAGGTAGTGACGTTCAATGGATCCGTGATAAAACTGAATGGAGTCAGACACATTCCTGGATTGCAGAGAAGTTTGATTTCGATTGGGTAGCTTGATGCAGAAGGGTACACCGTGACGTTTGGCTGCAACAATTGGAAGATTACCAAGGGAGCTATGATAGTAGCTCGAGGTAAGAAGGAGGGTACGTTGTATACCACAACTAACTCCAAAGATTGCATTGATATTGCAAGTGAGGCAAATAATACAGATTTGAAGCACTGTCGTCTTGGCCACATGAGCGAGAAAGGGATGAAGATAATGTGCTCAAGAGGTTTACTGCCTGGCCTGAAAACTGTTGAAGTTGGCCTGAGCGAGGATTGCGTGTTTGGGAAACAGAAAAGGTTGAGTTTCTCAAGAGGAGGCAGAAAATTGAAGACACAGAAGTTGGAGATGGTCCACACGGATCTATGGGGACCAGCACCTGTGAAGTCCCTAGGAAGCTCTGAATATTATATGACTTTCATCGACGACTCTACTCGAAAGCTATGGGTTTATTTTCTGAAGAGTAAATCCGATGCGTTTGACGCTTTTAGGAAGTGGAAAGCCCTTGTTGAAACTGAAACCGGGCTGAAGGTGAAGTGTCTAAGATCCGATAATGGAGGAGAATATGAACTTGCAAAGTTCAAGGAGTACTGCACCGAGAATGGAATCCGCATGGAGAAAACTGTGAAAGGAACTCCACAGCAGAATGGAATCGCAGAGCGCATGAACAGAACGTTGAACGAGCGAGCAAGATGCATGAGATTGAAAAGTGGATTGCCAAAGAGTTTTTGGGCAGATGCATTCAACACAACTGCATTCCTAATTAATAGAGGTTCATCAGTTCCCTTGGAGTTTCGGATACCCGAGGAGGTTTGGACAGGAAAAGAGGTAAATCTATCTTTCCTACGCATCTTTGGTTGTGTTGCTTATGCTCATGTTAGTTCCGTTGAGAGAAGTAAGTTGGATGCTAAATCTATTAAGCGTACGTTCATTGGTTATGGAGGCGATGAGTTCGGTTATAGACTCTGGGATGAGCAGAACCGTAAGGTTATTCGCAGTAGAGATGTCATTTTCAATGAACAAGTATTGTACAAGGATAGATTGGAGGCGTCGAGTCCCAGCAGTTCTGAGCCACAAGTGGTCGAGCTAGACATCTCAAACTCGAGTGGGAGCAAGGAGAGTCAGAATACTGAAGAGGTGCTTGAAGAAGAACCAAGCACTCCGCTGCCTAAATCGACTAGAGAGCGACGTGCACCTGATAGGTACTCGCCCTCTAATTTCTATTTGTTACTTACTGATGGTGGTGAGCCCGAGTGTTATGCAGAGGCAGGAGAAGGCCCTGATAAACGAAGGTGGGAAATTGTCATGAATGATGAATTTGTCTCTCTTCTCCTGAATGGCACATGGGAGCTTGTGGAACTTCCTAAAGGGAAAAAGGCATTGCATTGCAAGTGGGTCTATCGAATCAAATGTGAAGCTGATGGTAGCAAGCGCTACAAGGCTAGGCTGGTTGTCAAGGGATTTGAGCAACGATACGGTATTGATTATACAGATGTGTTCACTACTGTTGTGAAACTAACTACTATTCGTTTAGTGTTGAGTATGGTAGTTGCAGAAAATCTATTGTTACATCAGATGGATGTAAAGACGGCATTCCTTCATGGTGATTTGGAGGATGAGTTGTACATGACACAGCCTGAAGGATTCGTAGTAAAAGGAATGGAAAATCTTGTGTGCAAGTTGAAGAAGAGCTTGTATGGTTTAAAGCAAGCTCCAAAGCAGTGGTACAAGAAGTTTCATGGATTCATGATGGAGATTGGCTATAAAAATGCTACGCTGACCATTGTTGTTACTACAAGAGGTTTGACAAGAGCTATCTTATCCTGTTATTATATGTTGATGATATGTTGATCGCATGAGGTGATCAAAAGGAGATGGATAAGTTGAAAAGGCAATTGTCTGAACGATTCTCCATGAAAGATCTTGGAGAGGCTAATCAAAGTTTGGGCATGAGAATCGAGCGTGACAAGGCGGCAGGAAAATTGTATCTTTCGCAAGCTGCTTACATTGGTAAGGTTTTGGAAAGATTCAACATGGATAATTCGAAGCCAGTAAGTGTGCCTTTAGGCAGTCACTTTAAGCTGTCAAAGAAGGAGTCGCCGAGTACGAAAGAAGAACGTGCTGAAATGAAGAAAATTCCTTATGCTTCAGCAATTGGCAGTATTATGTATGCAATGGTGTGTACGAGGCCTGATATTGCACAAGCAGTGGGAGTAGTGAGCCGATTCATGGGTGATCCGGGCAAGCAACATTGGGAAGCAGTTAAATGGATCCTTCGATACTTGAGAGGTACTACAGAAAGTGTCTTATGTTTCAATGGCAAGAATGTCGAGCTGGCAGGTTATGTGGATGCAGTCTTGGCGTCCAATGATCTTGATGGGAGAAGAAGCACAACCGGGTATGTATTTACTTATGGTGGTACTGCTATTTCATGGACTTCTAAGTTGCAGAAGACTGTTGCTTTGTCTACTACGGAGGCTGAATATGTAGCTGCGACAGAGCCAAGCAAGGAGATGGTGTGGTTGCAGAGTTTCTTAGATGAACTTGGGAAGGAGAACAAGAGTAGCATACTCTACAGTGATAGTCAGAGTGCTATTTTCTTGGCGAAGAATCCAGCGTTTCATTCTAGGACAAAGCATGTGGAGTTGAAGTATCATTACATCCGACACCTAGTGGAGATGAAAATCCTGCAACTTGTGAAGATACTTGGAAGTGAGAATCCTGCAGACATGTTTACTAAGGTGGTGACCTTAGAGAAATTGAAGCTATGCATAGCTTCAATTGGCCTTGGAACTTGAAGAGAAGGTTAGGCGATGCTAAGCGGATGAAGGGATGAGATCACGAGGAAATGGTTGTTTAGGAGTTGTTAGTCTCCAAGTGGGAGATTGTTAATTATGGAGCCTAATTTATCTCCTACCATGTTTAGGATTTGTTTCCTTGAAGTATTTTTTCCTTGTGATATATGTTTCCTAGTTTGACTAGAATTAGGGCTCTCTAGTTGCTTATAAATAGAGGTGCTCCCTCATTGTTAAATTATGCTTATTCTGAAATTATATAGTGAAATCTCTGGCTTGGCATCGCCCCCAGATGGAGATACACATTGTATCGAACTGGGTCAACAATTTCTTGTGTTCATTCTCTTTCATATTCGTGATTGCCTGTGTTTATTTCCCAACATAATTGTGTTTCATGTTAAATTATTAGTTTGATCAAATCGCACGAGGTACCTTGTTCGATGAATTCGATTTAAATGGATCTAGCTAGTGGACGGCCGGCTCATCCATATCGAATCATGTAAATCAGCACAATAACTAAATCAACATATGTCCAAAACTCAATAAACATATGTTAAGAATTGAATCATTATACATTAAAACTCAATCTAACATATACTATGAACACAATAAAAAAATTACAATCAACATATATTACAAGCTCAATCAACATGTATCACATTTTGAAATCAATATATAGCCAAATTTGTACAAAGGAAAATACTCACTGGAAAAATAATAATAATAAAATGACGATTTCGACCCTTAAACGATCTCCCTGGCCAGTTTTGCACCCACCATGTGAATTTGAAGTCGGTTCTGAGATTATTTTCTGATTTTGGCATTTTTATCTAGTACTACTTTTTTTATACAGATTCATTGTATACGTATTAGCATCTTAAATATGAGGATTATCGATGGTGAATATACTGATTTTTTAGAGTACAAATTAAATCCAGATTTTTGTATTTTCATATAAAAAATTTACAGTAAAATATAGTATATATAATTAAACAATTAGGATTTCGTTAGAATCCTTGCAAATAAGAGATTACTCCCTCCGTCCATGATTAAATGTCTCATATATGACCGGCAGACAGAAAAAGTTAGTGGAATGCAGGATACTTTTATACGTTGGTTTTATAAGAAAATGTCAGTGGAATGAAGGGTACATTTAGTAAATATAATAAAAGTGAAATAAGACATTTATCGGCGGACGGACATAAAGGAAAAATGAACATTTAGCGGCGGACGGGGACGGGGGAGTATCGTGTAAGAGTCTAAAATGAATAACGTGGAAATGAGGCCAAGTAAAGTAGAAATAAAATGGCTAGTGTTATAGATTATATTCCCTTTCCGAATAGAGTTTGTTAAGATAGGTTTAGGGATACATAAAGTTAGTCTTCAAGTATGATTCTTATAGCTCACATGCATATATGTATTCCCGCTCTGTAACTATTCATCACTATTCTCCTTTAGAAAATAAATAATATAGTGAAAAGGATGGAGATATAAAATATAATATCCCAATAAAAAGTAGTAGGTTAAATTATTGGGTGGGGAGGCCAAGCTCTCCAGTATTTAGGACAGAGTGCAGTTGGATAAAGAGAAAATCAAAGAGGTTGTTTTAATGGAGGTGGTGTTGATCCCATGGCCAGTGATGGGGCACGTGCAAATCGTGGAGTTTGCGAAGCTCATCATCCACCGTCAAACTCTTCTTCCTCCCGGTATGCATATTTCACTTTTCTTCTTTGTTTATTTTTGATTTCTACTCTTCGTTTATCAGTATAGTCGTGAATGCATCCAATACTTACCTCTCTTTATTTTATTTGCGTTACATTGATTCATTTTTGAGATCTACGACCTTCATTATTATACTATGGTTTGATAGTCAAGTTTTAAATATTAAATGTTAATGATTTCTCTTCCACAGTCTACTATGGCGGACGTACTTTTCCAGTAGAATCGGCTAAAAGTTGTTTATTTTATCTAATTTAAAAATAGTTATAAAAAAAGAATCTACTACTATTAAAGCTAGTTATACTTTTCTGTCTGTCGTTAGGAGTCTAATTTTTCTATTTTAGTCCTACCGCGAACAGAAGTTTCGGTTCATCTTTATTATAATGGTATTTAATAGAATCTCACATTCTACTAACTCATTCTACTCGCATTTGATTTTAAACTAATATATACAAGTGAGACTTAAATTCCACTAATTTTTTTCCAATTTACTTTTTTTTAGCATTTTTTAAAATTCTTGTCGAAAAGAATTGGGACTCATATTAGCGAACGGAGGGAGTGCGTAAAAAAACTATATTGATTTTTAATTAACCTTAATTCACAACCAAGAACTTTTTGTGGTTGTGAAATATACTAGTACTATCATAATTAATGGGTTTAGTGGTTTTAAATTTTACGCAAAATATAGTCATTTTAATGATTGCGAGTTATAGAAAAAATGTGGTCAATTTACGTCCAATAAGTGATGCGGTGAATAATACTCTTTTCTCCTAAGAAAGATGATACCTTCCTTGAGGCACACGGAAATTTATGCAACTTTATTTTATACTCCCTTTGTCCCGGACTACTTGCACTTATTTCCTTTCTAAGCGTCCCAAGTTATTTGCACTCTTTCCATTTTTAGTAAAAATTATCACCTACAGCCGCAATTGTTGACTTTGCTATACACTCATTCCTTAATCTCCGTGCCGAAAAGGAAATGTGCGAGTAGTCCGGGACGGAGGGAGTATAATAAATGGAGAGAGAGTAAAGTATGAGAGAGGGAATAAGGTAGGGAAAAAAGTGTTTCCATTTTCAATAATGGATCATCTTGATTGAGACAAACCAAAAAGAAAAGTGGGTCATCTTCGTTAAGACGGAAGGAGAACGTCTGTAATTGTAAAAGTTATTATTCTCTCCGTTCCACAAGAATATGTGTATTTGGTTAGATATGGATTTTAATGCACATTGATAAAGTAAGAACGAAACAGAAAGGAAAAAAAATTAAAATATTGTTAGCGGTGAATGAGTTTCAACTCATTAGAGAGAAAAGACTTTCCAAAATTCAAAAATGCATACCCCTTACCATAAGCGAGACGCTTCATTTTTGCACTCATTTTGGAAAAATGATGCTAGAATAGTTAAAGTGGACTCTTCTCTTCTCTACATTATTCTCTCTTACCTTACATTCTCTTCACACTTTAACTATGAACTCTTCTCTACATTATTCTCTCTTACTTTACATTCTTTCTACTTTAACTATTTTATAAGTATAGTTTTTCTAAAACGAGTACAAAAAAGAAGTGTCTCGTTTATAGTGGGACGGAGAGAGTACTATTATGAGATGGACTAAAAAAAGAGTACATACTCTTGTTGAACGAAATGAGTGTTTTATAGTATGAGTAACAATTAAAAATGATATGCTAGATACTTAAAATGGGTATCATCCGTAGCACCAAACTTATTTTTAATACTACACGTTTAGCGTTATTTATTTTATTTTATTCATTTTGTTTGATTTTAAGTACATTACTAAAGTTTTCATTTTATCAACATCTAATTTATTCATTTTCTCTATAACTTCATATAAATGAATAAAATGGCAATTTGAGAAATGATTTTTACATATTGTCGTATTTTTATCTTGTTACGTGTGTAAAAAAATAAACAACGGTTAACTGCATTAAACGAGTGTGATGCTAACGAATAATGTATTCTTATAATTTGCAATTATAAAAATACTACTAGTACTATATTTTGTAAATTAGGGAGTAGTAACTTTTACAAATAACTACAAAATGGTGAGATTTGAAATGAAAAGATTATGCATCAATATTGGATTTGGAAGCATGCAGGTAAAACTCTCTCAGTCACCGTCCTCCTCATGAAGCTCCCTGACTACATCGACTCCGTCAGCAGCTCCTACGCCGACTTACTCTCCTCCTCCTCCACATCAGCCGGCGCCGCCGTGCACCTCAACTTCGTCCACCTCCCCGCAACCGAGCCTACGCCCGAGTGGAGCGCCAGAACTCGGGGTTACTTCGTCCACAGCCTCGTGGTGAGCCAGCAGCCCAACGTCGCCGACTTCCTCCGCTCCCGCCTCCCCAACGTCGCCGCCGTGGTGGTCGACATGCTCTGCACCTCCATGATCGGCGTCGCGGCCGAGCTCGGCATCCCTGCCTACATCTTCTTCACTTCTCCCGCCAGTTTCCTCGGCGCCATGCTCCACTTCCAGACCCTCCACGACGAGCAAAACGACGACGTCTGCGCGCTCCAGGACTCGGGATCCGAGCTGGATATCCCGAGCTTCAGCCTCCCCCTGCCTCCTAGCGTCCTGTCTCAGGTGCTGGTGGTTAGGAGCCAGTGGGAGGATAGGTTCCTTCACTATGCTCGTGATTATAGGAAGGCTAGAGGATCATTGTCAACACTTTTGTTGAGCTCGAACCTCATGCGTTGGGATCGTTCGTCGTGGATTCGGCATATGGCGCTGCACCGGTCCCACCGGTGTACTCTGTTGGCCCGATTTTGAACCGTGGCCCTTCTCATAAAAGCTCCCCTGAGGTTCTGAAGTGGCTGGATGAGCAACATTCTGGTTCAGTGGTATTGATCTGTTTCGGGAGCCAGGGGAGTTTGAGCGAGGTTCAAATACGGGAGCTGGCAATTGGGCTCGAGCGGAGCGGCCAGTGTTTCCTCTGGTCGCTCCGGCGCCAGGCACCGAGCAGCCAGAAGGCGAGCTTCCCGGGAGAGTACGAGAGCTACAGAGAAGTCCTGCCGGAGGGGTTCCTGGACAGAACTAGTGGAGTGGGTAAGGTTGTGGGGTGGATACCACAGCTGGAGGTGTTATCCCATCCAGCTGTGGGCGGGTTCGTGTCGCACTGTGGGTGGAACTCGGTGCTCGAGAGCCTTTGGTGTGGCGTGCCCGTGGCGACATGGCCTTTGCACTCAGAGCAACAGATGAACGCGTTCCAGCTGGTGAGGGAGTTGGGGCTGGCGGTGGAGATCATGCTGAGCTACTTGGAGAGGGGCAGGGATGGGTCAGTGGTGGCAGCGGCGGAGGTGGAGAGAGGGATAAGGGAGGTGATGGAGAGTGGGAGTGAGGTGAAGGAGAGAGTGAGAGAGATGAAGGAGAAGAGTAGGATGACTGTGGTTGAAGGTGGATCTTCATATGCTTCTTTCAAGAGGTTAATTGATGATATGATGAGCTATGCTTCAACCTAATGAATTCATCAATCATTTTCGTGACATATTGAGAGACTTGATTTGTAATAAATGTAACACTAAAACATGACAGCAACTTTTTAGTTGAAAACTGGAGTCACGAATGCAACATTATATGCTGAGTTTTTGTTAAAAAGGATTCTAGCAAAGATCAAAAGAGGTTGAAATTACAACTTTGCAAATGAACATAAACACCAAATACAAACTAAGTTTCATAAGCATATACAGTTTCCTTTCCAACCTTACCAGTATAAAACTATATGATTCGCCAGAGGCCGAGTTCTAGACGAAAGAACGGCTTTAAAGAACGAAAAACAAAAAGAACAAAATACAGTAACAACCTATGAAATCGACAAAACAAAAGAAAGAATTCTAGAATAGTTTATACAGGTTTACTAGCATGCAGGTTGCACCTTGCTGCAGCAATCAACTGGTTAACTTACAATCATTTGGCTTCGATTTTGTCATCACATTTGAGATCACTTTCGTAATATTCCTCCTCGTCGTTGAGGTCTCCACCGTCGTAGTAATACTCATCATCTCCATAGATGTCGTCCTCCTCCTCTTCACTGGTCTCATACTCCAATGCTGGCTGTCCCCTTAAACTCTCTTGAATACGATCTCTAATGGCTGTCCCCTGAGAAGAAGTTCAGAAGATTAAAAATTGGAGCATGTATCTAAATCCATAACAGTACTGCTTACCATTTTATGGCAACGTTCCTCAAACATCTCAAGAAACCCAGCAACCCATCGATCAGCATTTTCGACCCACACATTGGGATTCATGCCGGCTGTTTTCGCTGCAGTTTGTATCTGAAAGAAGAAGATGTTAGAATGAAAACATGAAACAACAAATGTCGGTCGTAATCCAACTTTTCCATCTGAAAGAAAGTGAACCTTTTCTCCCACTTTTTCTTGTTGTTCCTTGACAACCTCTTGCAACTTTTTCAGTCTCATATTCACTCTCAGTCGCTTTTCCTGCCAATGAGAAAAGAACGATATCATAAAAACGCCAGCCTCACTGAAAACTAATACCACTGATCCCTTTGGCACGTAACCAGATAGACGAATCGAGGTACATTAAATCAATTGATGACATCAAAACAAGAACAAGAGTATCATGCCTTAACGTAGCTGACATTAAGGTCCTTCCTTGAATACCCACGGTCTAAATTGCGCATCACATATTGGTTATAATCCTTCACTATCCTCATAATTACATCTGAAGTTGAAATCCCATCAGTCCTTTTAGTCTCCTTGAATCGTCCAACAGCTTTCACCTGAATTTAGATATAAGTAAAAGATGATTAGTAGGCTTCAGAAGTGCAAAAAAGACATCAGAAATAACATCTACGTAACCAAAAGGACAATATGCGAACAGAAGCAATGCTTACAAATTCATAAACATCATTTCCAGCTCCGCTAGTATCTGCGTAACTGAAAAATAGAGGTTACATCATCCTAGGGGAGTAAATGCTCGGTTACTGGAAGTTCAAACACGTTTTCAACTATACTTATGTACTACTCCAGTTCACAACAACAACTAGACCAGCTATTAGATGTCAAATCCACTAAATTTCGCTCCAGTGTTGAAAAGTTAACGAACATTCACCAAAAAGATTATTTGGCAGCATAGCAGGGGATAATGTTTAACATGATCACTAAGGTTTAGAAGACTAATGTTTGTAGCCATTAGTATTGGTTTTAGGAACTTCAACTGATCTAATCTCATATCCATTGTAAATCCCTGGCACATTAATATCAGACCTCAAAAGACACTATTACTTCTGTATCAAATTGCTACAGCCTCGACAAATAAATCTAACAAATGTTACAAATCAAAGAACCACATATATATAGTCTATAGTTTTAAAAACTTTTAGTAACTGTGTCAAATTCCTGTCCTGAAAAGGATGTTTCTAGATGAGAAAGGCTTACGGAAGAGAATCATGAGCCACGTAATCGATACGGTGCTTGTCAAGAAACTCTTGATTAATTACCCACGGAGCATCAGGGATAACCTCATCCACCCACCTGCCATTGTCATGTAGAAAACCTTAACATGTTAAATTACGGAATATCTCGTGCAACCAAGCATTTAGACATACGCATACTAATTAGTATCCAGATGACATGGGATTGGAAACAATGAAAACATTAAATCATAAACAATTCTCTCCCAAAAGGAACTTGATCCAGATGGCATATCCATAATAGATGCATATACTCACACTAAAAATTCGTGCATGGAATAATGGAACCACAATCTAGAGACTGGCAAGATTAGGATTAATAATGCATCATCTAGTGTATCACCAAGAAATACATACGAAAATAAACATGAAGTGCAAGGGAGTTGGAAACAAACTTGCAATGACGAAGGGATTCATATCGCTCAGCGTCATTCATAACAGTCTTTCCCTTGTACTTATGCGTAGTGGCATCATTGCAGCATCCAACCAGCAAATACGTATTGGGAAACCTACGGAGAAAGGTATCACCACTCAGACTAATAGTAATTGAGTGAGAGAATACGTTTAAGCATCGTCTCTTGATGGCTTAACATCAAATTCATCAAGACATTCATAAATTCATCTCAAAATAATACTCCAATGCAAACGGAAGTAAAAAGCTGAAATATAATGCTTCAGATTCTCTCCTTCAACATCACAAATCGAGCAACCAAAATTTCATGCAATTGTCGAAAGTAATCGAAATTGGAAACAATCATCACAATTCTCCCCTTCAGCAACACAAATTGAGAAACAAAAATTTCATTCAATAGCCGAAAGTATTGGAAACAATCATCACAAACAATTCACAATCAATGACGCGACCTCCGCACTGCAATCAAGCTAGCAGCCGCGATCACGGTCGAAAGCGGATTTCTCAGCAATTAAGCGAAATCAGGTGATCGTAAACTGAATCAATGAGAGCGAGAATAACAACAGCGCAAAAAGGGGAAAAAACGCACGAGAGCTTCGCTTGTTCGAGGGAACGAGCGTGGCCGAAGTGGAAGAGATCGTAGATTCCATCGGCGTAGACGCGTACGGGGCGATCAACCGGAGGCCCGCCGTTTTTCGAGCTCGCAGCATCGCCGGCGCTGGTCCCCTGCTGCTTCTCCTCTGCTTTTCCGGTAACTTTATCTCCCATCGCAACCTTTTTTTTTTATCTAAATCTCTCTGTGATTATAACTTTAGCATTTTAATTTATTCGACATCATTCCGATATTACCGCTTCATGCCTCATACGGTCGCTTATTATTAATCGCAAATTAAAGAGAATGAAAATCCTAGTAAATTCCTTAATATGGAAAAATTAATATATTATCATTTGTTTTTTTTTACTTAAATGTGTGATTTCTTGGTTGATTGATTTTATCTTATCAAATCAAAATACCACATAAATTATGAAAAAAGTAACTAACTGGAGTGTAAAATTTGGATAAAATATGTTTTAGAGCATCCACTATAGGCAGTCTTCCCCAATAGCCCCGCCCCCCTTTTTTTCCATAGCCCTAATTTTTTTGTCCACGGCCTCATTATAGGCGGACACTTCCAATAGCCCCGAAATTTTATAACCAATTTTCATTTTAATTTTTTTGTTTCGTTTTTAAATCAGCTAAATTGAAATAATTATAAAACGAGGTAATTGAGACCGAATATTCGTTGTATAGGCAAAGGTAAAATTATACAACAAACGTTAAAAAAAATACAAATAAAAACGCTGCCACCGTCTAATCGGTGGCGGAGTCTGATTCCTCATCCTCTTCTTCGTCGCCTTCTCCGTCTACCTCGCTGCCGCCATATCCCGATTCGTGCGAGTCGGGGGGATTCGTCGTCTCTACCGTGCATTTTTAGAGAGTGAAAGTGTAGTTAGTGAATGAAGGGAGAGTGTGTGAAAATGGGGTAGATGGATGGTGGAGGAGTGGTATTTATATGGGAAATTTTTGAAAAAAAATAAATAAATAAATAAATTCAAGGGGGCGGACGCCTATCACCACGCCGCCCCACTATAGATAGCTCCGTCTATCGCCCCGCCTCGCCCCAACCGCCCCGTCCTCGCCCCCATTTTTTCGTCCGCCCCGGGGCGGACGTCCCTCCCACTATAGGCCGCCCCGTCGTCGCCTCCTCCGGGGCGTCCGCCCCATTTTCCCTATAGTGGATGCTCTTAGGACCATCTCAAGTGCAACTAATTAAAAATTTTGAATAAATAAGTATATTAAAATTTTAAATATATAAATTAATTCCAGTAGTAGTAAAGTATTCGAAATATACTATCCTCGTCTATGAAAAATAATCATTTTTTTTATTTTGGACCGTCCACTAACATCAACATTTATCTATTTATGGTAAATATTTTATCTTTAATTAGGTAGATCTTATTTCATAATAGCAACACTTCCCTTATTTTTTTTCTACCTCTCTTCTTTTATCAATTTTTTACATTAAAAATTGTGTCCTTCACAACTAACAATATTTTTATAAATGGAGGTAGAATTATATTTAGCACCAATTAATTAAAATATGCCTATTTGACACGATACATGTTAAAATGAGTACTTACTACTATAATAAATAAGATTTTGAAATTATAAATATCATAGCTAGGCGACCAGTTATTATTCTACTACTAAATTAGAGTGTGAAATGGAGTGAATAGTCAAGCTGGAAAAAATTGCCGGTGCATATCAATTACTACTACTAACAAAAAAATAACACATGATTTTGGAACAAAGCAAATTATTGTGTCCAATTATGCAAAACGCATATGAAAAGGATAAATCTAATTAAATACATACCAATTCGGATCAAATATTTTTGAAATTTTTTATTACTACAAATTTTTTAATCTCGAAAGATCTTAGTATAAATGTAATCCCTCTTATTCAATTCAACATTAAAAAAAAAACAAAGTTGCCTAAAATAGGCAGCATTATTTGTATGAGAAAAGAATTTACAAAACCTAGAAATGAAAAGTCAGCTGATCAAAGCATGTAGCTCTCATAATCACGACTTTCATTTGGCGAAGAAGACTCCGGCGGAGCGCCACCGCCACCGCCTCCGCCGCGCCCATGCACGTCGGCTACCGTGAGCACATGGCGCTGCTGCATATGGATCGGATATTGGACATGAGATTGAGCTCCTCTCCCTTGATACAAATTGGACCGCTGCGTGAAATCGAACATCCCGGCGGCGTTGACGAGGTGGCCGGGCGGCGCGGCGGTGGACGTGGCGGCGGGGATGCCGGTGAATTGCTGCACCATGGCGCGGAAGTTGGTGGTGTCGGTGTTGAGCAGGGTGGTGGGAGTTCGCCGCGAGGCCCTCGAACGCCGCCGGATTGGCCTCGCTCCGCGGCCTTCGTCGGCGGCCGGAGTGTTGTTACTTGCGGCGGCGGTAATTGGAGGGGTGTTTGTTTGATTTTCATTGGTGAAATTGAGTTGCATCCAATCGTGAGGATATGACATTTCCTTTGCCTTATTTTTGATGTTTGATAAATTGGGAAGATTGAATAGTTGATTGTGGGGTGGTTAGGAGTATTTATTGAGGACTACGATTGTTCGATTTCCATGTAATATATATAGTTATAATGTTGCTAGTAGTATGATGTTAGGTATACGTAACAAGAATTTTTATGCAAATTAGAATTTTGAAAGGCTAAAACTCTAAAATTGGTGGTTTTTTAGATCCACATATTAAATATGCTATCTCCTGGTCCTAAACAATATGTTTTAATTCTTATTTAAAATTTTCGTTAAAAATTAACGCCCAACCACATTTTTACCTAATTAATGAGTGAAATATATCTAAACATATTTTCTAGGATCGGAAGCTAAAACACTTGATGTATATGACCAAATAGATTTTTTTTGTGCAAATATACAAGACAAAATTTGAATTTTAAAAATCACGATTGACCATTAAACAAATAGACAATTATTTTTCCTTCGATAACAGTACGGAAATTTTTCGTTTCCGTTGGTAAGTTTTTTAGCGACCGGCTACGGTCATTTCGTTGTATATTTCGTCGGTAACATTGTTTACCATCATCAGTAATTGCCGAGGAATTGTCCTCCGTCGGTGATGTCAGCAGTAAACCACCATTTTCTGTAGTGAACTATGGACCAATGTATAAGGTGTAGGACAAAAATTCCGCTCACTTTTTTAATATTTTTAAAAATTCGTGTCACCAAGAAATGAGACTTCTAATGGCGGACACAAGAAGTATTTTTAAAGAAGAGTTGATGAAACTTGTAGACTAGTCAAAGCAATGACTTTTCTTTAATATTAAGTAATTTAGATTATCGTCACTAATATCAACTTATAAACCAAAAAGAATGTAAGGTGAGAGTGATGTGTGTTAGGCCATCCACAACGCTCTTCCTATACCGTTCCTAAACCGTTCCTTAAACTACTATTTGCGGGCCCCACTGTACTTTTTTACTTCATTCCTTAACTAAGGAACGGAACCTGCAACCCTCCGTTCCTTAACCGTTAATTAAATTACTATTCATTCAATTTCATTTTTTATTTTTATTTCCAACTCAATTCAATTAAAAAAATACATTTTAATAAAAAACACACAACATTAAAACAAAGTTACAACTTAAACTTAAAAAAAATAAAAAGCATACAATTAAAATCCTAAAAAAATAAAATTACACAATTTTAATAATTTCATCCGCCAAAGTTTGCCCAAATGTGCTCAATTAGATCCTGTTGAGTTGGGTGTGGGCGCTAGAGTCGTGTGTCCTTGCACGAATAGATAACCGTTCTTGTATAGACGGATGCGCTCCACTTCGAGGCGGACTACTTGCGGTTGAGCTTCCGGGGGATTCGGGGTCGAACCAATTTCCCGCCTCGGGTCCTTCGTCTTGGACAATCATGTTGTGCAAGATTATGCACGTATACATGATGTCGACCATGTTCTCCATGAAATCGACCCTGCCGAGCATGCAATCGACGCTGCCGAGCATCCCGGGGAATCCGTGCACTGTTTCGTGAAGGTTGAGCAGGAACTGACAATCGGTCGTGCTTGGCCTCCGGAGAAATTCGTCGGTGAAGGGTGCCCGGACGCCTTTGCAGAATTTGAGCAAACACATTCGCTCAGTGCTGTCTCCGATGTGGAGGTATTCGTCGAACATGTCGGCCGTTTGTCCAGTCGCAAGCTGACGGATTGCTGCAGTACATTTCTGCAGCGTCGTGTGGCTGGGACGGCCGACTGCATCGAACCCTTCCTGGAAGAACTCTTCCCGGGCTGCCAAAGTATTCGCGATGTGGAGAAATAACGGTTTCCCCATGCGGAAACGACGACGGAAGTACGTATCTCCCCAAACCGGGTTATCGCAGAAGTAGTCGTGTACTAACCTTGCGGCGGCTTCCTCCCGGTTACGATGGATGTACGTACGGGAGCGTCGTTGGGGTGGCGCGGCTTCTTCCGCCTCCCGTCGTCGATCTTCTTCAAGTGATTGTTCCAATATTTGACGCATTTGTTCAAAAGGATCCATTAATTTGATTAAATTTGGGAGAAGAAAAACAAAGTTGATTTGAGATGAAAATTGGGGTGGAAATAGAGAGGATTTGAGAGGAATAGATGTGTGTTTGTGAGTGAAATGAATATGAAATAGGAGTATTTATAGAGTAAATAAATTATAAAAAAAATAAAAAAATTACAAAACGGCTAAAAAAACGGTAACAATATTGTTGCAATTTTTTTTATTTTTTTTAAATTAAAATTCGATTTTTTTTTAAAAAAATGAATTATTGCGTCACGTGACGAAACCTACTCGCGGAGCAGCGAGTGGGCGTCACGCGTCGAATGGGAGGCCGCCACGTCGCCTCGGCGCGTGGCGGAACGTGTCATGCCGCGGGCCGCGGCAACGATATCCGGCACGGTTTGGCGACGACACGGCGGCTGCAACGCGTGCCGCCGCGGAACCGTTCCTCCGGAACGGCCTAGGCACCTCAACGACACAGCGTTGCGGGTGCTCTTAATATGTGTACATAATGGTAAGCATTCTAGAACTGGTACTATTCGAGTCGACGCAGATTAGAACTTTAATTTGGTCAAATTAAAGAATTCATGCAATCTTCTCTATGATGATTAGTAATAGTAGTAAAAATTGGGTATAATTCAAGTTTAACTTAAACTGATATTGAAAGGGGTGAACATCAGTAGCACGTCAGCAGTGACGCCCATTTATGAAATTTCAAATGTACATTATTTAAAAATGGCTATTATACGAATTGTATGAAGACTATTGCAATTTTCACCGAGTTATCTTTGACCAAATTATATAAAAGAGTAACTGGAATTAGGGATTATGAGGAATGTGATTACAATTTTTTGGGGTACATGTTTACTGCAAAAATATTGAAGAATTAATTAACTAAACGTAAGTATTTTTTTGTCATGTATACTAAATTCTTTTTCGTTAGCCATTTATGTCAAATTCTTATTCTTACAATTATCCTTCAATATTAGAGTATATGTTTTTTCGTTCAAGGTCATATAACTAACTTAGATAGTAATTACTAGATTTACTTTTGCCGAACTTAATCATTTTTGTAATTTCAGTGAAACGAGAGAAATATAATTCCATTTTCTCTATAATAATACTAGTAGCAAAATATTAATTTGGATGAAACAGGGGAAAATTTGAAAATAATTATAGTAACAATAAAACTCTGCAGTCACATTATATCCACCCACACAAAATTATTAAAAACTTTTTTTATCCTACATTCATATCTCGTTTCCTTTATTCCTCCTCACTTCTTTAATTGAAAATCAATAATCAGGACTAAACTTCATAAACACAGGATGCTAATTTTGATTCTGAAATACGAACGGTGCTACATGTTTTGTTATTTTAAACTAGTAATATTAATTTCAGTTATAGTAAGTATATTATATTATCATTGGTTTGTTTATATTAATATATCGCCTAGCATATGATTTAATTATTAGTGATACAATTATTGGACCAATATGATAACTTGTGTTATTACATTAATTATTGGTAATATAATTATAAGAATACAATCAGGATATAGATATGTCACTTTACTTTTAAATTTGTTTTAAAAACATGTTATATTATTTTTTTTTGAATACTCCCTCTACCTCACAAAAGAAAAGATTTTATGCAGCTTTATTTGTTATGAATTAAAAAAAAGAATAAAATAGAGATAAATGTGTTTCATTTTTAGCAATAAGTCATATTGATTGGGACAAACCAAAAAGAAAAATAAATCATCTTTAATGGGACGACGAAATGAGTAATTATTTTAATTTTCACTATTAATACATTCACATATTACTTCACTCTTTATTTAACACACTAAACATCTTTTAAAATCATATGGGTCATCAAGTGTAACATGTGCCTCGTAACTAATATAGATTCATAATCATATGACGACAATCTATACATATATAAAAGGAGAGTTTTGGGTATATTTACAAAAATGCCATTTTAATTAAGAAGCTATATATTGATTAAAATTAGTATTATCAATATTCAATAGATTTTTTAGATATGGCAGTTATACGAACGTGATTTGAAAGTGTGAAAAAAAGTGCTATAAGACATTCATTATGATTTAATTTATACTAAATGGTAGTATCACATTTCTAAATAAAAGTGTACAATATTATTTATTTTTGTAATAACTAGGGATAGTGAAAAGTTTTTAATAAGACAATATAGATTTTTATTAAAATTATGAATGTGGAAAGTTTTGTTTCTATGGGAATGGATTTGAAGTGACTAGAAGATGAAGAGATGATATTATGGCATGATTTTGTTCTTAAGGAAAGTGGAGTGCTAATTGAATGCATGTATTATAAATTCAACCATAGATGCTTATATTTTTTTTATATTGCTAGACTATTTCGCAAGATACAGTAAGTTTGTTTGCTGCATCGAAGTTGTATGATGTATATTTTGAATGTAGGGTTACATTATGTGTTTCTATGATGTACGGTAGAATTTTAAAGGTTTAGAAAATTTATGCTAACTTTTAGTTTTTATCTATTATTGTGGAGTTTTTCTTATAAAAGTTGGGGATTACAATGCCTTGGTTGTGAAATAAGTTGGTAGATTTTATCAGAAGAAATATTTGTGTGTGCATTTGAAAAAAATCATTTAAGTTTCTGCTCCATCTAATGTGCTTTCTTGGGTACTTCTTTTACCAAATTAGGGGATATATCTCCGCCAAGAGGAGTCAAGGCCGCCATGGAGATGCAACGCATGAGAAGAGCTCAAGTTTTAGAATATGAAGGTATTTTTTGGAATAAATGAATTTAGCCTTCTGAGTAAGTGTTGAAAATTGTTTTGCTTTGTTATTTTTAGAACGTATTTGAACCCCTTTTTTCCGCAGCCATAACATGCTTTTTTGCACAGCCATAACGTATTTGAATCCTATGATGATATCACGTGGTCTTAACATCCACGTGATATCATCATAGGATTTCTGGTGACGTCGCTTTCTTGTCTCAAGAATCAATTTATCGTTGTACTGATACAAGGGTGTCTAATGAATTTGATGGCTTGGTCGTAAAGACTCTAAGCCAAGATGAAATGGCTGTATGAATCCTAAATTTGTAATCCTTTCCATCTTTACTTTGTAACCACCTTTTCATTATGTATTATGTTGTGCATTTTTATAACATGTACAAACTATAAAATCAATGACTTTTTGGGATATCTACAAATATTTGGAGTATTTTTTTGGGGAAGTTTTGTAATTTACAAGAACCATTTGTATCTGCATCTTGATATAAGGTGATATTCCTATTTAATTTTTTTGGATTTGGAAGCACGATAGATTTTGAATTTTTTTCTTTATGTTTTTTATGAAATTTTGTTATTTTAATATTATCAGAATTGTTAGTTAATTACATTTTAATTGATTGTTTATTGCATATTAATTTTATAAATTTGTTATTATTGAGTTATTGAATATATACTAAAATATAAATAATTTAATTATAGTTGGTCTGATATTAAATTTTTCTTAACTGGGGCGGAGGGAGAATTTTATTGATATTTGGCTCATTTGTTGGTCATGATGAGTATATTTTAAAGTTAAGGGTTTATGATTTAGGTTTCAAGGTTTTGGTTATTAGTGTATAGGGTCACTATATTGCAATGAAATGAAGCTCGACTAGGAAGTGTCTCACCAGTGCAATCTTAAATTATTGCAACGTAAACTTGCTCATGCAGTTATAACTCAACGGTTAATTCATATTTTCACAGAATTAAAATGCTTTTTAATTTTGAGTCTGCTATTTAAATGTCAACACAAATAAGTATTAAAATTTTAATGTGATCGTATTGACATTTTAAAGAAAAGTTAGCATTTAAACGCACTCTTGTGGCCATATGGGGTTATTGTGATTGAAAAAGTATAATCCAAAGTAAGAATATGTCTAATATTCTTTTGTTTATCATTTCACAAATTTTATTTCGCATAATGAAATAAATATGAAGAAATTAAAATGATCCGTGCATCGTACGGGCGTGATACTAGTTTAATGTAAAAGTTAAGATTGTAAATTAAAATTTTTGGTAACTAGCCACATTATTGGTGTTAGCATTGCTCATAAAGAAATACTACTACGAAATAAGTAGGAAAAGCTAGTTTAAGAAAGTTCATTTGATTGGGGCAGGCAGTTATGTAACACTAGTAGTAATTATAGGAACCAAAAAAGCAAATTAATATAATATTATACCTACAATGGAATTATATTACTCTCAATTCACTTGAGCTCTAGTTTCATTGCCCCTCTCTTTCTTCTCTTCAATTTTCATTTCCAGAGGGCAGCGCACATTTGCCGTACTCTACAAGAACCAAGAATACATTAGTAACAAAATACTTCAATTAATCAAAGAAATCAATATACCACTGAAATAACCACAAAAGCATACAAAGAAAATAAATACTGTATAGTCAAAGCATTATTCTAGTATTTCAAATTCAAAACTTTAGACTTGAAAAATAAATATTCACTCTTTTTTTTTTTTGCAAGAATACATTTAAATGCTCTAATATAGAAGTTAATAAACATACTCCAAAACTAATGTTTTGTTTATTTATTTATACTCTTAAAAAAACTTATTCCTTTTAGATGGGTGGCTCAAGACTCAAGTAGCACAAGACAATGAGACATGTCAGAAAAGGTGTGTCCGTCAATTACGTGCTACTCAATTACCACCACTTTTCCTTGTGCTAGTGGGCCCCCACCTCATTCACCATTATTCACCCCCCGCACATGTTAGCCACTCCTCCCCCCACTTCCTAACCTACGCCCACTTTAATTACCTATAATAAACACAACACAATCTATTCTCTGGAATCTTCAATATTCTCTATAACCAATGCACTAATTTCAATTTTCCATAAATTCACCTGACCCCCATTTTGCCCATACCAATTCACAAGATAATGGTCTGGTTTTTAATTGGATCCAACTATTGATTTATATAGTTGAATAAATATTGGTCTCATTTATTGCGATCCAACAGTAGTGGATAACAGAAACTGAGCCCAACATTTTGTATGCCCCATTACTGAAACAATCAATTATTATGGCATCCACAGCTATAAATTCAATTCAACAGCAATAATATTAGTAGCATTTTGATGAATAAGAAATAAAAAACTCACTAGGCTGTTGCGTTACGATGGAGCCGGCCCCACCGAAAAAGCAGGCTGACGTGGCGCGACCATTCTTCTGGTAGTAGCTATTGAACGCATACGACGCGTGGGCCTCCACCGTGTTAGGATCGAAACACGTGGATCCCGGTTGAATCGGATGGCAGTGAGCCCCTCCCTCCCCACACGCGAAGTCTAAACCCTCCTGCAGCTTATCCTTCCCCGCTTCCCCCTTCGCGACGCACCACGTCTCCCCGCTCCCAGTCTTCATCCTCTCCCCGTCGCTCAGCGGCGGCGCGGCCGACTCCACGTACCCCTTCAGCCCCTCCGCTGTCAGAGGAATGTCGTAGACCTTCCTCCCGTCCGGGTAGAATAAACCGAAATTCCTCTCCGACGTCGGCCCGAATTTTCTGTCCTCGTTGAATAGAGCGAAGAGGAAAACGGTCAGATTCGCCTTCGGACGGAGCGGAGTTCCGCCGCCGCCTAGGATTCGGCGGACTAGGTTTCCGTTGAACGCCGCAGCGTTTGGAATGCTGGCGCCGATCTCGTTTGAATCGCCCTTCGACGGCCAGCCTGTCTCGGTCACGACGATCGGAACGTCGTCGTATTTGAGTGCGGACATTGCCGCGAATGCGGCGTCGATCTGCGCGTCGAATAAGGAGAAGTATTTTAAGCCGTTGCCGGCGTCTACGACGCCGGCGTTGGGGCGGAAAAGCGCGTAATCGAGGGGGATGACGTCAGCATTGGACTCGTATGCGAAAAAGGGATAAACATTTATCATGAGAGGAGATCCGGTTTTTTTGAGAAACTCGAGTAAGGGTTTGATGACCGGTTCGACCAGATCGTGGCGGAACGAACCGGCGGAGGCGGGGTAGGAATTCTGTAAAGCGGAGAGAGCGAAGGGGGATGAGACCTTGATGACGTCATCCAGCTTGTACTTCGCTAGGGCTTTTTGAACGTTGTAGATTGCGGGGAGGAGGAAGCGGGTGGTGTTGTGAGGGTCGGCGAAGACCTCGTTTCCGACGGCGACGGCCTCGATTGCGGTGGCGGGGTGGTAGGCGGCGATGTTGTTTTTCACCCAGGCGGCGGCGTAGGAGGGGCGGCGGGCGGCGGAGGAGAGGAGCTCGTTGGGGAGGTTGACGGTGAGTTTAATGCCGGAGCCGGCTAGGGCTTTGAGGACGGCGGGGTCGGAGTCGTAGACCTTGACGCGGTCGATGCGTTGGGATTTGAGGAGGCGGACGACGCGCGTGGCGGAGGGGAGATCGCTGCCAATGCGGCCGTAGTTGACGCCAATCGCGCCGGTGGCGGCGTCTGTGGAGGGAAAATTGAGATAGGTGAGTGAATTGTGTGTGTAAAATGTGAGGTGTGGTGAGAGATTTTTACCTGAGGCGGAGATGAGGGAGAGGAAGAGGATGAAGATTGGCGCCATTGATGCGGATAGTGAATGCATCAAACTGGGCTTCTCCTCTCTGTTTTAGAGAGAGAGACTGTGAGAGTGGAGAGTGTGGGGAGGATGGTGATGGAGTGGGGATTTATTGGTTTTATTTTTAGAATTTCTATTATTAATTTTGTAATGGACATATACATACATGATACATTTGGTCAATAACATAACTACTGTTTGTTACGAATGTGCGCGAATTATGATAGGTGTCGTACGTTATTTATTCAGCATTACTAGTCTCCGTCCCAAGAAAGATGACCCTTAATTGAGGTGCATGAAAATTTATACAATTTTATTTTATATGTAGAGTTCAAACAGTAAAGTAAGAGAGATGAAATAAATTAGAGAGAAAGGTATTTTTATTTTTAATAATGAGTCATTTTATTTTTAATAATGAGTTATCTTAGTTAGGATAAATTAAAAAGGAAAATTAGTCATCTTTAATGGAGGGAGGGAATGGGTAGGAGGGAGTACATAAAACTCTATTCAGTAATTGAAAAATACAATATACTGTATTTATTTTTCAATAATTGGTCCATCATTCAAATAATGCATTGTTGTTTCAGTATATCTTTTAATTCATTCATTTATGTTTTAGAACGTATATACTCCTACTAGACTATACTTCTAAAGTAAATTAATGGGGAAAAATTGAAACTTCATTTCAAATGTTAGTACTACTATGTGATTAATCAGATTTTAACTACATTCACGATTTAAGTTGCTATGTTCTAGTAATCTTTGTTAAGACCGCTATTGATTTTTATTCTACTATTTAATGAAATATTTTTGCTAAAACTAAATATCAAGTATTACAACTATTTTTAAGGAAGAGTTATATTTTAATAGTCGAACTATTTTCCTTCCAATCACATAATCAATCAGATATACTACTACCAAACCTCAAAACTCAAAAAATATAGTATACTATCTTCACATTTTAGTATAGCGAAAACAAGATTATTTAGATTTCTTATACGTGTTAACAGAATCGAATTTATAATATATAACCTAATAAATATATCTTCATAATTTATTCATAGCCACAATAAGACTGTGTAGCTTACATATACTCATGTGGAGTATAATTTCAACATTATCATAAAATTTATAAACTGACAATAAATATATTTTCACAATTTATTTATAGCCATAAATTTGACTATGTAGCTTTCATAATTTTAAGATAATCACATTATATAATTTATAGTAGAGATAGGATCGTATGAGCAATAATTTTTTCGCTGCATAAGAAATGGAGTATAAAAAATATACCCATGTAATTAACAAGGCATTATTATTAGTGTGTTTTTTATAAAGGAATAAATTATAATCCAAAATTAATTACAGTAGCAGTTCAGTTATTAAATATCAATTTTCCCGTATTAAAATAGTATAATTAAGAATTAAAGAAAAGTTTCAAAATATTGCTAAAAGTGAATTTTCGAGGCTAGCGGGTCCCACGGAAACCTGTAGGCTGCAGCACATGGTCCCGGCTGTTTGGGCCCCACTAGAGTCGACCGTTTTCTAATTTAATTGTAGTTTAAAGTCGAATTTAATGGAATTATGATTGTGTAATTTGGTGAATTACGATGTGATGCAGCATCAACGGCTATGATGCGTGCCACGTGGCAGAATACTTCCCCGGGAGTATCTATTTAGTCGGAAATTATTGACTACTGCTGTGAAATAAAAGACCTTTTTAATTTGCTTTTCCCATCACAAGGAATTTTTTTTATTTTTCTTTAATTTGGGTAATTGGATTTATTATTAAATTAGTGGGCAAAATTGAGTGTGCCGTTACTTAAAGCTCACTTTAGTTGATGTGGATGATATCATAATTTCGATATGAAGACTTTGTTTTATTAATGAAATGATTATGGGATTTGTTGATTTGAAAGCAAATTTGTATGAAGCCGTATATTTATAATTTTACTGATCTTTTGTGTCTATAAATATGGGTATCGTCTTATATATTTCTCGAACTAAACTTTTCAATACTTTTTTTAAGTGTTCAATAATAATAGTATAATGGTATTCCTTGATTTAGGTTGTATGGGTCACATGAGTTTTAATCAACATGGGATGATTGGATTGCATATTGTAAATATATTTTTTCAATGTCTTATTGTGGATTGCATATTGTAAATATATTTTTTCAATGTCTTATTGTGGACAGATCTATGAGGTTTCACATTCATTTCCCAATCAATGATTGCTTGTATACATGTTTTTAAATTACAACAGACTTAAATATTTTAAAATCATGTAAATAACGGTTTACTTTTCACGGTTGATAAAATTCATGAGTAAATAGTTTTATTCTAATTGTCAGTCATTTTCCAATAATATGAAATAAACAAAATTAGCTAGAATAATATAGAAATTACTATCAGTGACCTTGAGATATTTTAAATTTCCAATGTATTCAACTAAATATGAATAAGCTTATGGAGTAGTATTATTTTATCTATCGATCTAACCGATTTTTAAAAGTATTCCCTAAAAAAATTTAATATTTTGAAAAAGTAAATGCATATATCACCACAAAAATGTCATCACATATTCACATTCCATACACAAAACCAAAGATATTATCATCAACATCATTAAAAATAATGTAGTAGTACTTGTTTTGAGATCCATAAATCAGTTTGAGAGAGAATAATTTAGGTAGAATAGGGTTAGGAAACTGTTATGCTGATTAATTAGCATTCACTTCAGTCTCATAGTAGCCGTTCGATTGCATTAAATTGATAACGTCTAGTCCATATTTACAATTTAGTAGTACTCCATTTAAATCAACTTTTCAGTATTTGATTTGACATATTTTTTTTTCTGGGTAATTAGTCTATGTATGGGTAATGTAAGATTATGAAAAAATAGAATGAGAAGGAAACGTATTTAGTACTCCCTCCGTTTCTTCATAGTTGAGGCAAAACTTTTCAGCATGGAGTTTAAGAAAGGGACGCTGAATGTGTTAAATAAATAGATAAAAAAGTAAGAGAGGGAAAAAAGTAGAGAGAATAAAATAGAAAGTGAATAAAGTAGAGAGAATAAAGTAAGAGAGCAAAAAAGTTACTATATAGGGAAATGACTTAACTATGAGGAAACTTCCCAAAATGGAAAAATGACTCAACTATGACGGAGAGAGTACTAGTTGACAATAATTTTTTAAATAAAAATTTTAAATTAAGTAAAAAGATAAAATCATGCCACCAGCTTGAGAATCTGTTATTAGAGAAAGATAATTATGTGTAGGCGTTACGAAGCACGTGACCTTGTGCTTACTCGGTGTACTCAATGTTGAGTTTCATGGCCGCTACGATTGCGCTAACATTAATAATAGTATACGATTATCGCAGATATGATGATTAAATAAGGTCAAATATAATCCAATCAAAATTTATCAAAGTAAGCCAAATTCATGCCAACTGTTTTTAACAAGAGTGATGCTAAATGGTCATAATGTGGCCGGCCATAAAAAGTTAATTTAGTCCATTTATATGTATAAAAAATTAGAATTACCGATATAAACTTATATGTGTGTGAATGAACTTGTGAGTTGATACTTATCTTTGAATTCCATTACGTAAAACACATTAATATCACGAATTACTGTATACGTTGAGCAACAATCAAGAAATGACAGTAGTAATAAGTTAAGCAAAAACTACGAAAGAACAACACTAACATGTTGAGCAACATATAATGAAGATGATATAAAAGTAAAATCAAATAGTATTAAACTAAAAATTTGAAAAAAAATCAATTTTTTTTATTATTTACTTAATTTATGGCTGGCCATAATGTGGCCGCATAGCATTATTCTTTTAACAATCCAATCCATCACTAATGCAATAAAATTACTACTTTGGAGCTAGACTGGTGTATTTTAGATAAGCTCGATCTCTCTTTAGTCACATGAATTACATTCATATATTATAGATTCCAAAAATAACCAAAAAAATATATTACGAATGAGTTGGCAAAAGATGGACTGAATATCCAAAAAAGAGAAAATAACAATCCCTTTTTTACTTTAGTTTATCTAATCTTTAGCAAATCAAGAAAGTTGAACTAGTGCATAAAGAATTATAAAGGGCATTGTAAAGAAGAATCTATTAGTAATGGACATCGTATAAAGTCAAAATGTTGGAGAAGAATATGTGTGTGTATGATTAGATTAGATAGAATTAAAACCTTGTAATACTCCAGAATTATAAATCTGGATCTGCCAGTTATTAGAAAACCAGAAATAAAGGAAATGCATATCTTACGAAAATATTTTATTTATTTATTTTTGTATATTAATAATAGTGACAATAATAATGTAAAATTTCACTATTTAATTTCCCAATTTTGATAAGTACTCTAAAATACTTTTTAACTTCATTCTTATCTGTGGATAGAAAATGACAAAGTAAAAAAAAGAGATAAAAAGATGATTCTCACTTTACTACACATTTCATATGTTTTATGTTTTTACTCATATTTTCCAAAATTTAATTAAAGGAAAAACTGTTCATTTCCATCACTGGGTTAAGCAATTATTTAATTTTAAGTTTTTCTATTGTATATGTAAAATCACCAATACTGAAATATATAGGCATTACCATTTAAGGCACTACTCATGGCCCCTCTCAATTTCTCCTAAAACTAAGAACAATTTGTAATTACAAAATATGGTAAAAATAAAGATAAGATATGATGAAATTAAAGACTTAAACTCAAACAAATTCGAAAATATGACCAATGTATGTTATGAAATTAGATTTCAGGCACTATCAAATTATTCAGTCGTATCTTATGCACAAGATTTATTTTATTGTACTGGAATATACACCATGTTTTCTAATCCTTAAACTTCTCTAAAATTTTCCAAGTCCGCAAATATCGTATAATCAACAGTTAACGATGAGTTAGCACTTAGAGCATACTCAATAGGGCGGATATCCTGGCAGACAAGCACTAGGACATCTCAAAAAACACATCCTTCCACGTCACTAGGACATCCCACTGCACTACCACATCTTGATGCACTTTTTTTTAGCACTATAAATACTTGCAAATATACAGAGTATGTATAGTATAGCTAAAGATTAGTACCGGATATCGATTACGGGGAAAACATACACAAACTGTCTATCTTCTACTAAAACTCAATTACTATTTGGAGAACCGAAAGATTTTTGGATTTTTGAAAACAAAGAACAGTTTGAAAGCAATAAACAACTAATTGCAGATAAATTACAGAGATAAGAGAATTCCTAGGATGTGTGTTCACAGTTATGGTTATAAAAATTCCAACTATAATACCTAGCACTGTTCTTACTTTGATAGAATGAGTCACCTAGTTTATGCTAATGCGATGCAAACGTTGGTTACAAACATTAGGGTTGTCAATCATAAATACGTAACTCCTAAAAGCTCCTAAGAGCCTTGAAAAGCCCTCACTCTCAATTAACAGTGTTGTTTTAAAGGAAGCTAATTGTAGTGTCTATTAAGTGGATCTAACTCGCCAAGCTCCTCTCACGATTATGTAGCAAGTTATATTAAATCATCACAATATGTGTCACTCAAACGTGAAACATTATCCAACAACTTAAGAAAGAAACAAAGTAAGAACAAAACTGATATTAAAAAAGAAAAGGAATTGTATAACTAAAGTCGTTACTAACACATCCCTAGAATCCTATGAATTTAGTTACACATGATAGAATAATCTAAAGACAGATTGAAGGGAAAACAATTGGAACATAAAACTAAAGCAAATAAAACCCAAAGGTTGAATCCTTGTAGTTTTGATGCTCTTGAATCCTTCTTCAACTCCTTGCACAATGAAGCACTCTAACTTTTAATCTCTAGGAAATATATTGCAAAAAGAGGATCTCTAATGATGAAGCTTGAGGGAGTATTTATAAGGGAAAAATCGCCCCTTCTCAAATAAGGAAAATGGTTGCAAAATATGGTAAATCTTGGAGAGAAAATTAGGGCAAATCTGCTCGCCGCTCTTTTGGGGCGGACCGTTGCACCTTGGCCAACGGTCGCCATGCATTGATCCGAGGCTTCTGACTCTTGGGTGGCGGTCGCTGGGCGTGTCTTCATTCTATGCACAAATTTTTCGAAGCGGACTGCTACAGATATGGTGGTCGCCGGAAGTGTTGTGGCGGTCGCTGGTCGCTCCCAAAAACTCTAGATTTCTTATTTCGCGTTTTGACTCCCTTTTTAAGCTCAAATATGCACATTTCTCACAAAACATGTCAAAATACCAAAATATATAAAATATGCAATGATAAGGCCTATTTCATGCATCGGTTTAGGGGTAAAATGTATGCTACTTGATCAGTTTATCGCGTAAAGCAAGTGTTAATTGTGCAGGAATGCCGCTTGACCAAGGGCAACAAGGAAAAGCTGATCAAGTTGGTACAAAAGGCGAAAAAGGCCAAAAATCGGGTGGAATGACCAAGGGAGTGATCCAGCAGTTAGGTGGGGACCACTGTATTCTAGAAGAAAGACACGTGAGGCCGATGCGCTGGATGGCGATCATCAATCGGTTATCAAGGACGACATCCTAGAAGGGGACACGTGTTGATGCGTAAGACGCAAGGACGAAGCAAAATCCCCATTCCGTTATTGAAGAACCGATGCATTCTAGAAGAAGAGCACGTATCAATCGATGAGATGCTCAATCCCAGCAAGGATGAATATTCGCTGCCAAAGACGTTACCCCAGCTGGAGATTGTTGCGCGCTCATCCACTATTGTGGATGCTCTTATCCAATGAACATGCAATATTGACATTTTGCCTATCATATTATCTATCATCATAATCATAATATCCGTTCTATTTTATCTCACTCAATATCCAAACATAAATTTTTAAAATTTCATATCCAAATAAACGACTCGAGTAAGTTGGATCGAAATGAATAATATTAAACTGAATGAAGAAAAGAAAACTATAAAATAAATGGTTATATGTGTAGCCATTTTTCTAAAAGTCATTTGATGCAGATCAAATATTCAATATTTATATCCTCTAACTTTGAGTGGTTTTCTATATAGTTTAACAATAATGAATTCTGTTTGAAGCTTTTCATCAAACAATCTGAGAGTAAAAGTGAATTTCTTCATTGTATTTACTTTGAGTCCAGCAACAAGTCATGTGGAACAATCTCGTAACACATTTGTTTATCAGGGCAAAGGAAGTGACAAACAATGCTCAAGTGAACATGATGGAGCAGGGGATGGAAGAACTGAGATGTCAAAGAGATAGATGAGTTGCATCAGAAACTTGAGGAGGGAAAAGAGAAGGACATAAGCAGTTGGGTACTGCGTGAGGCGATCGATCTACATGTGCAAAGATCAACACAGTTGCTGCTCCGTAATCAGCTCAGAACAGCACCGGCGCCCCGCCAGGTTGGAGACGGACGAAGCCGGCGACTAGCCGGCAATGCACTTCAAAATCCCGCAGCCTCCTAGCGACTCGCCGGGTTGGCTTTGAGGTGAACCTGGCGACCTGCCAGATTTGCTGTAGTCCGGCAGTTACTAAATAAATTATTGGAGCAGTTTTGGAGTTTGTTTCTTTATGTGAAAAAGATAGAGAAGTGGACGTGTGGGGATATAAAAAAAGGAGACGTGGGTAGATTCTTTGGTGGGACGGTTTGGACTGAAGTTTGAGAGAAAAAGAAGGGAGAAGAAGAGGAAGAAGAAGGGAGGAGGATCCGGCATCCAATCTTCATCATCTCGGAGATGGACTACTGCCGGTTATCGGGGAACACCATTAGTCTTACGATTTTTCTTCTTTAGCATGTGTTAGCGATGCATCCTCAACTGACCAAGGAGCCATGAACGTGAGTAATGTTCAAGATCGTGCTAACGTGAGAATTGGAGAGACATCCATCAAGAGACGATGATAACTAGAGGAGTTGTTAAAGAAGTGGTAACTGACAAAAAATAGTTGTGAAAGAAGTGGCAAGTCAAGTTTGTTGATGTAATTGTTCATTGCTATTGACGTGTATCTAGTTGATAGGAATTTAGGCTATATCTATATATAGCCATGTCATTTGTATCTTTTGACTTATGTAAAAAAACGGATTGTGATAATTTGATATACATTGAATCAACACTTTCAATATGAAAATACAATCATCTTCTTGCTTCCGCCTGGTTCCTTTCAGCATGTGTGGCTAGTTTGTCTTCATTGCTCCTAACACTAGTAGGATGAATTGATTGTAGAGATTCTATATTTAATCATTCGCTTTGGTTTTCGTCTATGGTTTGCTTTTTATTTATGCTATGTTTTAATGCATATAAGAGCATCCCCAACCCCATCCCCAATTCAGGCCCCAAGTCCCCTCCACGTTATCATTTTCCTAAATTTGAGTCTCATGCCACAACTGCTTTAACCCTGCAGGCCCCAACCCGGGCCACACCTATTAAATTGCATTATTCACAACTCCAACCTATTTTACTCGTAAAATAGAATACGTTGAACAATTAAAACTGAGAAAATTCATTGTTCAATCGAAAATAGAAAATTACAACATTGAAATTTAAAAATTCCCAAAACAAAAAAACATTAAAACATAAAACAAAAAAAACATTTAAACATAAAGTCAATGCTGGAAAACGTAGTTGCGTGTCTAATTTCTTCAATTAGATCCGCTGGAGGCGAGTGTGTAGTTCTTCTTGGTGTATCGCCTCTGAACGGGCCATGACATTGCACACGTCGGGAGGAACACCCTGCACGGGCGGGTCAGTGATAGTGTAGCTACTGCTGGTGCTGGAGAGGTGGATTGTCGCTACACAAAGTGACTTTTTCTCCCTCGTCCTCAACGATCATGTTATGCATTATAATACATGTATACATGATGTCGACGATCAGTGGACGGTGCCAACCACGCGCCGCTCCCTTCACCATGGCCACCGTGCTTGGAGGACTCCGAATGCACGATCCACATCTTTCCGAGCTGCCTCTTGCTTTTGGGCAAACAATGCCCTCTTATCCGTTGTCGGACATGTGATTGTCTTCACGAACACGGGCCATCGAGGGTAGATCCCATCTGCCAGATAGTACCCCATGTTGTACCGACGATTGTTGGTCATGAACTCTACGTCCGGGCGCTCGCCCGACACACAAGTCGTTGAACAATGGAGACTCGTTCAACACATTGAGGTCGTTGTTCGACCCAGCGACACCAAAGTAGGCATGCCGAATCTACAATCGTTCGTCGGCAACGGCCTCTAACACAATCGTTGGATGTGTGCCCTTGTCCCGCTAGTGTATTGTCCTCTCCAAGCCATTGGACAATTCTTCCACTGCCAGTGCATACAGTCGATGCTGCCCAGCATCCCCGGGAAGCCGTGGGTCTGCTCGTGTATGTTCACCAACTTGCAAACATCGTCGGTCGTTGGCTTTCTTAAGTATGTATCCTTGAATGCTTCGACCACTGCTTGGCAGAATCTAGCTAGGCAATCGCGTCTAGTTTGCTCGCTCACATGGAGGTACTCATCAAACATATCTGCAGTCGTTCCGTAAGCGAGTTGGCGTAGGGCGGATGTGCATTTCTGCAAAGTCGATATACTTTGCCGCCCGACAGCATCGACGATTTGCATGAAATACGAGTCACGAGCAACAACTGCATTGACGATGCGCATGAACAGAGGCCTACGCATCCGGAACCGACGCCGGAACATCTGATCACTCCATCGAGGATCTCTAGAGAAATAATCCGTGAAAAGCCGCAAACCAGCTTGTTCACGGTCTCGGTGGATATACATCCGAGTATGTGGTAACCGGACGGTTGTTCGTTCCAAGCTTAAATAGCAGCTTGGTAGCGTTCTACCTCGTTGTTGATTTCTTCTTGGATTGCGGGCATCTCTCCGTCTCTAACATTCGAGCCATTTGAGCTTCGATTTCTCATTGACCTTCACGGCAGAGGAGGCATTTTTTTGAATTTTATTGAGTGAGAGGGAGAGAAATGAAGTTGAATAAAAATGAAAATGGATGGAGCGGTATGTATAGATAATTTTTTGAATTAAAAAAAAAGAATTGAAGTTCCGGTCCGGCCCGAACCCCATATAATATCGGGCCGGACCGCATCGCTTCACGTCCCGTCTCGCTTAACCATGTGCCGGGCCGGACCCCGGGAGCGGCCCCCGGGATGCAACTGCGGCATCGGGACCGTCCCAGGCCGCAAATCTCCTCCATTTAACGCAAGTCTCGGCCGGGACTCGCTCATTGCGGCCCGTCCCCAAGCTTGAGGGTGCTATAATGTAGTAATATATTATTTGCCTCTTTCTAATGTCTCTTCAGCTTGTAAATTGGATGATAATATAAATGAAAAACTTATGAATTTACCTTGTTCAGAGAAAAATGCATAAGTGAATATTGATGTAAAAAAGTATTCAAAGTTGAATTAATACTTACTACGCTTCCGTGAGAGTTTTTAGTTTGATGAGAAGATTTTATGTTTAGTGTTCAACTAACCATAATATTTGTTGGCTTTGAGAAGTTAGTCTAGCATTTACTGCGCTTCCACAGGAATATTAGTTTAATAAGTAGGTACTTGTGGCTATGTGTTCCGCTAGCACTAGTTCTATAATTCTTTAAGTATGTTCAATACTTTTAGAATGTAAAATTGATACATCGTTCTCAATAGCTTATGAACTTGAATATAGAATCAATACAATAGTGATTCATCCGTATGTTGTTAGGAGCGATGTTCTTTATCTCTTGAGTTTCTATATTTTCGTACTTTAGTTTTAAAATTTAGTTTATTAATCTTGTCAAACCTTGTTAAATAATCATTCGCCTCTGACTCAACTTATTTTAACACAAGAAATTTCCCGCAAGTGTACGGGGCTAATGTAGCACAAAGCACAGCAAGATACTAGTATCGTATCCCACAGAGACAAAGGTTTGGTTGATTCTTGGAAAAACAATTAAACATAAACAAGTTAAAAGCACGCAACAAAGGATAGGTTTCAAATAAGAGAACGAGGTAGAGCTTTGGATCCGACTACAATACCCACAATGTAAACAACTCAACAACTTTGATTACCCTTTGAAGTCTCTAGGATTAGAAGGACAATCGCTATTCTAGGCTAAGCCCCCTCTCGAGTGCACTCAACCCGTTGATTAACTATTAATATTGAAGTCTCCTTCTAATACTTCACAATTAACTCCTATACTCAAAAGATTCAAGTCCTCACTCTAGAATTCCTTCTCTCGAATGCAAATTATCTAGGTGTTATTCATTCTTTTCAATCCTAATTAGGTATCTCTCGATTACTCAAAACTAGGTCAATATATCCAATTGGTAGCTAGGCAATTGAATTGAAAGGCACAAGAATGAAACAAAATAATCACAAGAGCATAGGTAATCAAAAGCTATTGAATCAATCACAGTATTCATTGTAGTCTTCACCAAAACTCTACAAATGATTTAGCTACTCATATTCAACTCAACATAAGAATAAACCATAGTCATTGAATAAAACATGAAAACCAATGAAAATACTCCCAAGGGTGGATTGAACGGAATTCGTCTTCGTCTTCAATCTTGTTGAGGATTGGGACGCTTTTCCTCTCAATTCCACTCTCCAAACCTTCAAAAGCTACTATGGGGGTGTCTGATCTCTTGAGGTCGAAAACCTAGGTCTCCTTTTATACCCGGGGCGGAAATATTCAATCTCGCAGAACACATCGCCCGGCTGGGCGATTTTAAGTCGCCAAAACGCCCGGTCGGGCGA
>NW_024599015.1:0-19028 GCF_004379255.2 Salvia splendens | reverse complement strand
TTTCTTAATCAAAATAATAAAATTAAAGTATAGTAATATTAAATCTATATAATAAAATTAAATAATTAAAAAAATTTAATTAATTTTTAAATTAATAAAATTAAAGTATAGTATTTTTTAATTAATTAAAATTAAAGCATAATATTTTTAATCAACAAAAATAACTAAAAATTAAAGTTTAATAATTTTTAGTTAATAAAAAATAAAAATTTTCTTAAAACGTATAACCCAAACCCGACCCAAACATGACCCGACCCAACCCGTTATCTTCGTGTTCTTATTGGGTCGACCCTATAAGGACCCAAATTCTGAACGTGCGTGTTCGTGTCGTGTTAATTTCGTGTCGGTCCGTGTCTGTGATCGTGTCGTATAAAAATTGTCAGCCCTACTTAGGATTTAGGGTAAATACATTAGATCTACATGTCGATTGGATAAATACATTGAGAAATTATGACATAGACAAGTTAAGATGCAAGTATGTTAGATGGGTTGATAGGCTACTCACCAAACTCCCCAAGCCACCACTAATCATGTCGAATTGCGAGTCTTGTTCGATTTATCTTCATATTTCAGTACGGATCGATGATTGGCTTAGCTATGCTGTTAGTAGAAAGGTCAATTTTACCAAGAAATTGTTAGGCAACTTCAGCGATAATCTTAAGCTCCTCAAGAAGCTGAGTTTTAGTTTATGAATGTGAGTTGTGAGCTATGGCCCATCGTCTCCTCGAGCAACTTTCCCTGTGTGGAAGCTCACTTTCATCTCTGGACGTTATCAGACCTCCTGTGTTCGGTGTTCAAATGCCTAGAATCAGACGGTGCAGTGATCTCAACTCAGTTGTGGTTCGATTGTGGTCCAGGAATCGAAGGTTGTCTGCATCAAGTACAATGGTGCGGGTAAACCACATTGTCGTTTCGAGCTCGTCGATGTTCCCCTCCTTACCGAGCTCTGGATTCAGGCGAAGGCGTATAAACATTGTATTTCTGCCTTCACAGACAATTTAAGCATGTTTGATTCTGTGCTTCAACAACTACACACTCGCTTTGTCCAACTATACCCGCAAGGTATACTTTGATTGATTTCATTAATTGGATTAATATATATTTAATTTTTTAAGATATACATGTATTTTATATGACACTTTGTCAGATCTCTTCCAAAATTAGCTATTTTGATCTATTCATTTCCAATATCTTGACTTAATGATAGATTAGAAATGTACTCCGTATTACTTTAGAATTCATACCGTTTCTTCTTTCTATCCTTTACTTTCGATCCTTTACGCGATCCTTTACTTTCGCAGCAAGGATTTTTTTTAAATTCCAATTTGGTATTGTACTAGTAGTATTTGAGAAACCAATTTTTTTAATTGATGCTATGGAATGTTGGAATATAAGATATATGTAGACGAAATATTTAGTTTGAGGAAATATTTGAGAGGACAATGGATAAAATATATGAAAAATGATTTAGGAGATGTGGGTGATAAAGGGAAAACTAAAGAAAACTTTATTCTCAAACTTTCTCAATTTATGCAAAATGGTACACTCTCCCATATTTATAGTCATCCTAACTTTCTACTTCATTCATTTTATATTCTAAATATCTAAATTTTTTGATAAAATTCTAGTTATTTTTTTAAACAATATCTAAAATCTAGAGAATAGTATATATAAAATATCTAGATATTCTAATACCTAATAACTAGAGACATTTGCCAGATGAAAATCACGAAGATGAGTATATATTTTCAATGAGAATTAAAATTTCATTATTTGATTGAATTTATTTTTCTGCAAAATTTGATTAGGTTGAGAATGAGTATTATATCATACTTTATCACTCATGCATTAAAATTTGTGTTAAAAAGAAAATTAAAAATAATAAATGAACATAGTAATAATAAATAAAAAAAATATACTAGTAAAGAATAAAAAGAATAAAATTTAAAGAATACCACTACACAAGTGTATAAGGATTAAGGACATAATAGTCCTATAACGTTTGATCTTTTGAGGTAAATTGATTTTGTAGAATTAGCATTAATTATAGTATTTATTTCCTTCATAATTTAAAGTCTCACTTTGATTCGATGCGAATTTTAAGAAATACTCTTTTCAACCATAAAAATAGTGATTTTTTCTTTTTTCGCCTGTCTCATAAAAATAGCTCAATTCCATTTATTAAAAGTTTTCCTCAACTCATTACCCATATACATCAATTTATTTATCATCTACACCACTAGGACCCACCATTAAACACATAATAATATGGATCATATATATCTACTAACATTATTTGACTACTCTTCTCATCATCTCTCTTATTTATCAATTATGCATTATTACTTTTATCATCCCAGATGTCTCTATTTTTATGAGACGGAGGAGTAGTATAAAAAGAGTGGATGAAAAAAGTTGGCGGAATATAAATCCTATTTTTATATCAATTATCTTTATAAAAGAATGTGAATGTAATGAGTTATTGAAAAGAGAGGTCAACTTAATAAAAATGAAAAAAAAGTAAATATGGATGAACCGAAACGCCAAATGTGGACATTATTTTGTGAACAGAGGAAGTGTTAAACTTTACTTATTTTTATTTGCGTGGTTGTCACATTATAGTAATTTAAGATCACTCTATTAGATAAGATGAATATGGTGAGCCTTAGGATACTCCCTAGGTGCTTATATATATATATAGAGGGTCCTCTTATATTACTTATAATATCATAATCCAAAATTAAGACCAAATCTACACTCTTCAATTTTAAAATGAATGGATGAGATTAAACCTCGTGAATTTCAATAAATAGATGAATTCTCACATATCACACAAATGAATAGGGCTGGGCAGGCTTTCCTTCGTACTGTATATGTGAAAAAAAAATTGTTGCCTATATAGTGGCATCATGATTATAAATAGAGGGAACATTTTTTTTTGGTCCACGAACTTTACCAAAGTATCATTTTAGGTCCGTGAACTTTGAAAATATCATTTGAGGTTCACCAACTATGAGTTAGTATCATTTGAGGTACTTTTTACTATTTCCAAGTTTTTTTGGACGAAAATACCCTCAATACCTTAACATGTATATATTTTAAATAAATTTATCATATACTCATATTTTTTATAAATATTTGTACAATATGTTTTTGACAAATTTTCTAAATATAATTTGACCTTAAATATTATCACTTAATTTTGTGACATGCAAGTAAAATTGTTTCTTCAATTTTTTATATTATTTTTAAAAAAAAATTGAATAAAGAACTTTTCTTTAATAATAAAAATTTGAATAAAGATATTTTCTTGCATGTTACAAAATTAAATGATAATATTGAAGATCAAATTATATTTAGAAAATTTGTCAAAAATATATGGTAAACTCAGTCTGGCCCACCATTCCTCATCCCATGTCGGCCACCATGGTGGCGGAACGCCCTTCTCCAACGGATACTTCCGCTGAGGCGGATCACAGTGTTGCATCAACGACGACAGAAGTAACCCCAACGTAGCATCTTGCAAGTCTTGAAGGAGACTCTGCGAATCCCCCTTGTAACTATCCTCTCTAGAGAGGCAATAGGCCTCATACATAGCAATAGCCGCAGGGCCATTTCTGTCGAACTTCACTTTCTCCTTCCACCATTCTCGTATGTTATCCGATGCACCACTAACGGGCTTACCCTTCTCAGGGATGATGCCGTACACAAAGCCACGAGCCTTGCAGACATCCATGAGCTTGAGCTTGTATTTCAAGATGCCATCCTGGTCTGTAGTCGAGGATACAGCCTTATGCTTCTCTGCAAGCTTCTGTCTTTCCTTGATCCTCTTCAGCCTCACCCGATCCTTCCACATTCTCTTCTCCAATTCCTCTGCATCAATCTCTTCATCACTCACATCTTTCTCCTCTATTAATCCCTGACCTCTTATTTCATCAATTTCAACATCCCAACTGTTGCAGAAATCATCACAATCAACTAATTTAAACACATGATTGCTCAATATAAGAAAGCATCACAATCAACAATCACAAGATTCTATGCTTATTTCCTAATCAAGTCAAAATAAAATAACTCCACTCAGCCCTTCTTGGTATGGTGTAATGGAATGGCATTCTTACCTCCATTCCATTCTTTTGTTTGGTAAATTTTTTTCTTAGAAATCACCATTATATTCCACATGGGAATAGTCATTCCATCCATTTAGCTAAGCAATGGTCATTTCATTCTCATTCTCCTTTTTTCTTAATTGAAATTTTAACAAAATTCTACTATATATTATAGTATTATATTTAAATTCAATATCACTCCATTTAATAATTTTTAAAATTTTAATTATTAAAATAAATCACACTACACACACATTGCATACACACCCTATGCACACACTACACACACTACATACACCACACATTACACACACACTACACATACTATGCACACACTACAGACACCACACACACTACACATACCCACACTACGCAATTCCATTCCATTTGTATTCTTTACATTCACCAAGCACAAGAATGGAATTGAATCCCCATTCCATTCCCATTCTCATTCCATTCCATCCTTATTCCATTCCATCATACCAAGAAGTCCCTTAGGGAAAAGCCAATTCCTTCTCACAAGCATTAAACATTCTAGACACCTAAAACGGTAGAAATTTCAATTTCAATTTCAATAAAAATAAGTAAATTCAGAAAACCAGACCTCATATCAATTCCAATATCCTCTGTCACAGCCATGTCGAATCGAAAACAATCTTGAGAATTTGGCGGATCTTGCGATGAGGGAAAGGGCTGAACGGGGACCGAGAATGTACCCATACACACGATTATTAATGCTCCATCTTCGCACTTAGAGCATCCACAATGGCGCCTAGCGCACCGCCTAGCCGAGCATCGGCGCTAGGCGGTCGCTAGGCGAACCATTGCAGGAGCCGAAAACCGCCGAGCGGTTTTTCGGAAATGAATTTCGCCTAGTGCTAGGCGGTCAAAATCCGCTGGGCTATGCGCTGGGCGATCCGCTCGGCGCCATTGCAGTGCCCGGATCGCCCAGCGCATAGCCCAGCGTTTTTTTTTTTTATTTTCGAAACACTATATATACGTGATTTGCACTTCATTTTCATTCGCACAACTTGTATTAACGAGTACTCTCTCTATCTTAATTTATGTACAAGATCAACACCGAGAAATGAGTAACGCGGGTGGTAGTAGTGGAGGTAGTGGGGGGACGCTGAGGAGTACGAACGTCGAATGGCCGAAGCGTTTGAGGCATATACCAACCGCGGGATAGACCAATGGATGCAAAGAGCCTTGCAGCCGGCGGTACCTCGACCTCGGCCAGTTGTCCATCGCCGACAAGCGATTGATCGTGATCACGTAGCTGCACATCAGCGCCTATACGAAGACTACTTCGCAGAGGAGCCGCGGTTCAACGCTAACCTTTTCAGGCGACGTTTTAGGATGCAAAGAGCCCTGTTTATGCGTATTGTTAACGCCTTGGAGCAGCGATATATGTATTTCCGCTTCAGGCACGATGCGTCTGGCAGACCCGGCCACACACCTATTCAAAAGTGCACTGCGGCAATCCGGCAGTTGGCCTACGGAGGCGCGGCAGACATGTGGGACGAGTACCTCCACATCGGTGAGACGACTTCCCTGGAATGTATGAAGTATTTCTGTGAGGGCGTGATTGAAATATTTAGTGATCAGTACCTTCGAAGCCCTACCCCCCCAAGACTGTCAGGATCTGATGCAGATGCGCGGGGAGAAGCATGGGTTCCCGGGAATGTTAGGCAGCAATCAGCATAGATTGTATGCATTGGGAGTGGAAGAACTGTCCCACTTCCTGGAATGGGTTCTACACGACCGGCTATAAGGGAAAGAATCCCACGATGATCCTCGAGGCCGTAACTGATTACCGGCTGTGGATTTGACATGCGTATTTTGGGATAGCCGGGTCGAACAACGACCTCAACGAGCAGTGCCAGGGCGTCGGGCAGGCCATCAGTTTTGTCGCCAACGGCAACCGGCATGATATGGGCTACTACTTGGCCGATGGGATATACCCTAGGTGGCCCGTGTTTGTGAAGACGATCCGATGCGCATCAGATGAGAGGAAGGCCTACTTTGCGGCACGGCAGGAGTCGGCGCGCAAGGACGTGGAGCGCGCATTTGGTGTGCTCCAGTCTCGATGGGCGGCGGTTAGGGGTCCAACGCGTTTGTGGCATGTCGACTGCATTGCTGATATAATGTACGCTTGTATTATCATGCACAACATGATTGTCGAAGATGAAGGTGTACAACTGACGGATTGGGCCAATGACGATAATGAAGCATGTCCAAGCCACGGCGTGGCCGTCCCCAACGCACGGAGTGGGGTACCTCACGATGAAGCCGGCCTCCTCCAAGCACATGCCGACATGCGCCAAACGGAAGCTCATATTCGACTCCAAAATGATTTAATTGAAGAGTTATGGGCACGGAGGACTACTCGGAGTTAGTTTTTTTATTTATGTAATTTTTTAAAATGTAATTTATTTAAAATTTAAATAAAATTGTTGCATTTTCCCGTATCTGTGGCGTAAATTTAATTCCGTATTTTGTGTGATTGTTCATTATTTGTTTTATATAATTGTGAGTGATGTGGTTGGGCTATGGCTGGGCTATTTGCTTGTTTTGATGATGTGGCAGGAAGATTTTTAGTGCTGATGATGTGGTAGGAGGAGTTTGTGGCTAGGGTTGGCCGGGCGAAAACTGTGGATGCTCTTATTGACTTAACCCAGCTTCCACTCCTTTCTCGTACCAGAATTACACTAGCATCTTCAGTTATAAAATGATAAATTGTAGGGTTGAGCACAGTAGAGAAGATGGATGTTTGTCAGCAACGTCAAACACTGAATTCGAGGGACAGATGAAAATCACGAAGACACCTAAGAATTACTAGGAGTTTTCTTATTTGACCATATTCTATTTTCGGCTAAATTTTGATTCGATTGAGAATGATGTTTTCCTATTTGAAATTTTCGATATGATTTTTCTTAATTTGAAAAAATTGGAAAAATCGAATTATAATATTTTTAAGGACTAAAGTCCCTTTTTGGTCCTTAACATATAGCATTTTTTTATTTTTGTTCAAAACATTATCTTTTGAATTATTCGGTCCCTCACAAATAAAAACGTGTCACATTTGGTCCATTTTGGACGGAACCGTCAAATTTTTAACGGTTTAATTACCGGGTTACAAATCCGTTACTAATCCGTCGCTAAACTCCACCACTAAACTCCGGACCCTTTCTCCCAATTGCAATATTCCCACTAAATTTCAAAGCACAAAATTTAGGGAAATTCGCCAAAATAGAAAGCTAAAAAATTCTTCAAATTCGTTGAATGTATAGATTCCGAGAGATGGCGGAAATAGAAAGCGCTCCGTCGTCGGAGCAGCAGCCGCCGATTTCCGACATGTTCTAGAAATTCGCTCTCGCGTTCAAGACCAAAACCTACGAGCTCTTCGCCGAGGAAGACTACTACGCCACCGTGGACTCCGATTGCGACATCACCCTCCTCCTCGACTCCGCCGAGGAGTTCATCCCCCACCAGAAAGTCGTCGTCATCAAACCGGACTCGGATAATTCGGATGCGGAATTGATTCGGCCTTTAATTCCCTCTCTCTTCGCCACCCTCTCATCGCTTGATGCTTCGTATTTGCAATTTCAAGCGGCGCACGTGCCGGATATCGACCAGGCCGCCCTCGAAGAAGCTGATAAGTCCATCGTTTCGATTCTGCAGAAATTGACCGAGCTGAAGAATTTATACAATGAATCGAAGAGAAAGGGGCCGGAGTTTAGTGGTGGAGATTAGTGACGGATCAGTTTCTCCCAATAGTGACGGATTAGTGACGGATTTGTGAAGCTAATCAAAACCGTAAAAAAATTGACGGTTTCGTCCAAAATGGACCAAATGTGACCCGTTTTTATTTGTGAGAGACCGAATAATTCAAAAGATAATGTTTTGGACCAAAATCAAAAAATCGCTATATGTTAAGGACCAAAAGGGAATTTAGTCTATTTTTAAGTATATAATACTTAATTTGTCCCGCTTTAGCAGTTCCGGTTACTTTTGTGCACTTGTTTTATAGAAATGATACTATAAATAGTTAAAGTGGAGAAATGATAAATTAAGATTGTGAATAAGTGGAGAAATGGTAAAGTAAGATTTTATTTTACAATTTCTCCACTTTAACTATTTATTATTATTTTTATAAAATGAGTGCACAAAAGTAAGTGAGACTGCTAAAGCGGGACGGATGGAGTATTATATTTAAACTTTAAATTTCTAACCATAATTCATAGAGGTGTAACCAATTGTTAACTTACCCCTTAATTGCTAACTACAATTAATTTAATACTATATAATTTTAAATATCTAATGGTCTATAATGTCATGTGTAAATTCGTTTTTTTATTTTTCAATATTAAAAAGATAATAACAACTCTAAATTTGGGATTTCAGATCAATGTCAATACAGTGAATTAAACATATCAACACTATGTCTTCAGTATGTCAACACAGTTTCATATTGACATTTTACGTGTATTATGTTGACATACTCCCTCCGTCCGCAAAAATATTGTCCAAGTTTGACTCGGCACGAGTTTTAAGAAATGTGTGAAAAAGTGAGTTGAAAAAGTTAGTGGAATGAGTGTCCCACATTTATATATTAATTTTATAATAGAATGTGAGTGTAAATAGTTAGTGGAAAGTGGAGAGCATTTACCAAAAATAGAAAAAAAAAATAAAGTGGACAACTTTTCACAGACGGACTAAAATGGTAAAACTGGACAACATTTCATGGACGAATAGAGTATTATATTAGTCATATCTACATAAAACTTGATTTGAATAAATGTGCTAGTCTCTATAATTGCAGCTAAAACTTGAGATCAGATGGCTACTTTAGGGGCTCGCCATGGCTCACTCGGTTCGAGTCAGGGATTGGGGTCAATGGCTCGTTTTTTAAAATGGAAAAGTGGCTCGAACATAGAGTTTTTTTTTCACTCGAGTCTACATTATTAATTGTGTACTTTTATACATGTGAGTATGTGACTCATATACTGTATGTTATTATCCATATTGGTGACAACATTTAATTTAAAATACGTTTCACATGTTTTTCTATTATTGTTTTGATAAAAAGTGAGCTTTCATATATGCTTTGCTGGTGTTCTCTATAATTCATTCCTCAATCATCGAATTTTGATTTTGAGCAAATGACTATGTAAACATGAAATTGGTCAACTCAAGTCAAGACCAAATTTTCAATAACAAAAAATATATTAGTACTACAATATTTAAATCAATCATACGATCCTGGACATATTTTTGAAGGAAAATTTTGTTGTCATATTTTTCCATTACATTACATACATATAACTAAATGATTGAATATCTAGTGATCTGAAATTTCTGGAGTTGAACAAAATCATAGAAAAAAAGAGCATCTTTAAAGATAAAGAAGACCTCTTACTATAATTAGATCCATTTCATACAAAAGATCATACATATTGCAACACACATTGTTGCTATGAACTAAGGCTAATTTCAACATTCTAGCTATGAACTAAACTAGGAACTATTATGAAAAGAGTATAGAAAAATTATTGCAAAACCTCATTTATTGTGGGAGGGGTTGGAAGCGGTCGGAGGCCGTTTCCTGAGGCCATTTTGCATTGCTTTCTCTGGCTGCACCGTGCATCCGCCCGATCTGGCTTTGCTAACAGAGAGTGAATTTGCATAAAGTAGTAGCTTTCTCGACTGCAGATTTGCATTAGCTACATATAGAGCAGATGTAGAGTATAAATGCAAAAGGATCAAGAATAGAAAGAAATATGTTCTTGTGTGATTGTTTCTCATCTCTTTGATCTAATAATATTGGAATGGACAGTTTATAATTATAGGTCAGCAAAATGCCCATTTCCTGTGCTTCAGACAGAAACATGTGTTGCTAAGTATAAAGGCTACTAGATTGACTCAAATAATACTATATGAATTTTGAATGTTACAATGTCTAATGTTTATTTACAGGTCATATGGATGATTGTGACATGACCTGTCCCATTTTACCCTATCCCACTTGCATATATTGATTAGTAAGATTCTAAGACAAAATTCTTGATATAGGTCACATAATGGGTAGGAATTTTTTTTTTTTAATTAACTCCTATATAAAGGAGGAAATTACAATTAATGTCAAGAGGGCATCTCATATAATAACTCATTGCCGCTAGGATAAAGGATCTGGACATAATGGGTAGGAAGTATCACATGACATGTGATGCTAATTTGGGTATAATTAATCTCTAAAAAGATTAAAGAACATGAGTCATGTGGCTGCTAACATCCCATCACGTTACCTTTTTTTCATAACTTCCTATTTTCTTTCTATTTCCCTCCTTTTTCAACTATTGTCAGTAAAATACACCTTATTTGGGTCCAACAATAGTTTTAGAAAGAATATGAATTTCTCTTCATAAAAGGTTATTAGTTATCTTTGATCTTATGTGTTACTATCACATATCAATTTCTCATGAGAATCCACACATTTGAAGTGGTGAATGAAACCCGTATTTACTCCACTCATATGTTAACGATCATTTTATTAAAATTCATGTTGTCAATAATGTGGTATTTTTTTGTGGACTGAGGAAGCGTGTTACATTCATATGTAAATTTGTTTGACGAATATAGTTTTGCTAGAGATGCATCGAAACAATCATAGAAAACAATCAACACGGGTTAGGGACTTTCGGGCGCTCAAGACATTAACTATTGTAAGCTCTCAAAACATCGTACATAATATCTAAAATAAGCTTATAAGCTTAGTGAAACACCCTCTTAAATATCTAGCTGCAAACAGTATGAAATTTCTTACAAGTAACTCGCATTACAAAAATACAATAGCGTTTGTATGATATGACACCCCATCTGCACTTGTAAATGCTCAGTACACAACAAAAATAGCATACATGCTTTGTATGTACAACATTGTATCTCTATTTCTGATCTCCTTCTGTGTAGTTGTATTGATCAAGAAGAGCAAGAAAGCATGCACACGCCAGGACGATAAGCCCAGGCAGGAGGTAATCGAGCATATTTTTCCATCCCCGGTTGCTCATCATATGGCCTTGACATGACCTTCAGTACCCGTCGTACCTCTTCAAAATCACCTTGTTCTGCTGCATCGATGGCACTTTGGCATAAATAGTTTCTGAGGATGTATCTGGGATTTACTGAGTCCATGGATTTTTTCCTCTCTTCATCAGAAATTCCACTAGCAGAAAGCTAAGCAGACACCAAAAAAAGAGAAGAATTAATACATCATTAAATGGAGAACTGATTCCTTTTTAGATAGTTACAATTCACATTGCTACAAACAGGGCATGTACATTGCATCTTGATCAACGACAGTTTATCAAGATATTGCATATATAATGAGCTCAGACTCTGGCTGCATGCTCAACAAATACTCCCATAAAAAAACTAGGAAAATCAAACTTGTTCAGCCTCATCATTCTTTTGAGGCCCTCTACCTTCATTTTGATGCTAAAGATTTTGCAACATAGCTAAGTTTGGAGAACAACTCTATCCCCCCACCCCACCCCAAAAAAAAATGTTGCATGGTCACCCAACCATTCTTTACCTTGAGCTTAGCTCTGACACGGTGACACCTATGGTTTGTTGTTAGGCTTCATGCAAGCCACATATAAACTAAGTTCACAGATATCACGTGCCTATGGAAAAGAGTACTACTTTTCAGTAGGGATAAGCTATGGCAGCAGGAACACGAAAATTATTCATTAAATTAAGTCCACGAAAATAATCCAAAAACTGATGCAAACACATTTCATGCACATCACACTTCTCTTATTATCCTCTTCTGAATATATTGTCTTGTGCATATCTATATCCAGCATGACAAAAGAGAGGAAAGAAGAAAACCCTAAATACTTATGGCATACCTCTTGTATATAGGACTTCACCCAGCTAGTCCATGCATCTTTGCGCTCTTTGCCAATGTCCAACAGAACAGCTTTAAGAGTAACCAATAGTTCATCGTCTTGAATAGTAAGATCAGCTTTGACATTTGAAAGCAACCGAAAGAAGTTTGTGTAGTCAACTTTATCAACAGCCATGTTTTTAAGAAGATCACTGATCAACTGCTTATTGTACTTGGATAGACCAAGTTTTTTGGTCATTATGGCTTGATAATCATCCATAAACTTCGTTCCATACCTAAATTTTTTTTTAAAAAAAAGGTCATGAAAATCATGCTGAAAAAGTACAAAGGGGAAGGAGGAGCATTAATATTACCTTTCCATAGCATAGTTTGATTCCTTCTCATTTATAACTGGGCGGCAGACAGAGTTGTGGCAAATTGCGCAATATTCCATAGACCAATATCAGGTTGATTTGCGAAGCAGTACCTTCTTCCGGGAAGATCAGTAGTGTTTGGGGTGTAACTAGGGTCAAATGCGTCCAAGAAACCAAAAGGACCATAATCAATGGTGAGTCCCAATGCACTCATGTTGTCCGTGTTTAGCACTCCATGGGTAAAGCCAACGCCCTGCCATTTTGCAATTAAAGAAGCAGTGCGCTCTGCAACTTCCACGGCCCAAGCTGATATTCATCCATTGCAATACAACAAAATAAGACATGGAACGGTGAAAGGAGATAGATGATAAGCTTTCAGCCAATAATGAAATCAAATAGCAGAAACTACCCATAGGATCTATTTAGATGTAAGCATATAAGTTAACACACTGGACAGAAAAAATGGATAGGAAAATCGATTCATTCAGCTCCACACATCATCTATCTTCATCTTCTTTCCATAAAAAAGAGATCATTGTTCATTTGAAACCAAAGTAACTACGTAAACAAAGCGATGTCCTCCATACTTAAAAGAGTCTTTAGAACATAAATTAATAAATGAGAGATAATTCTTGGTGATGAAAATGACCGACTTGACCACAGTACATATCATTGCCCATCAACAACAACTACACACACCATTCACTAGTTTGATGATCCACAAACACCATAAAACCCTGATTTAGGAGAAATAGGAAAAAGCAATGTACTAATGATGCGTATGTAGTTCATATTAATCCCAGTAGCATGGTCACATTCTTAGGTTTATAGGCAGCGAGCATTTATGTGTGGTGAGGAATATATACTGATATAACCACAATGATTAGGTGTGGACAGTAAAAAAGATTAACGCTACACTACCCCATTAGAGTATCAGCTCAGAAAGATATCCACAAAGTTGTTCTTCAGGTCTAATGAGATCCATGAACTATGACTATAAGTTTATATACACCTGTTATATAAAAGTGTATAGGTGAAGATCTTACAGGGATGACTAGAACAATATTGGATGAATACCAAGCGCACAGAGTATGACTAGCAAATCCTCAAATTTAAAACATAGTAACATACCAGCATATTTGTTAGAAGTTAAATCAACCACTGAATCATCTCCTTCACCAGTACTGAAAGATAAACTCTCACTTTTACTGAGATTCTCTAAATGGGGAAGTGATGCCTAATGGTATAGTCAGCCAAAGTGCGAACAAGGCCAAGATCCTCCTTTCCTCTTGAAGCATGGATTTGGTATGAACCAAAACGAAGAAAGGATGGAGCAACTCGGCAAACAACTGCACCAGGTTCATCTTTTGGGTTGCCACTGCAATAAAATGAACCAATGGTTGTCAACTATGAAATTTGTAGCTAACCAGCTAAATAAGTAATTGAAAGTGAAAGAACAAAGATAAAACTGAAATCTTTTGAATGATGACATGGATCATGCATGGATAATTAGGAAAATCCATTATATTTATAGGCCTAGATATAATGATACTCTTATTTGACTGAAAGAAGATACATCACCAATTGAGTATGTTTAGCAAATACTATTAAAGAGACGTACTCATAAAACATGTCGCGGGTAACATATTTTCCAGTAGTCACTAGGCATAGTGCGCGCGTTGTTGGGATTCCTAGAAAGTGCATTGCCTCACTGCAGAGAAACTCTCGTATACTACTGCGTAGAACTGCAAGGCCATCAGCAAATCGACTGTATGGTGTCTTCCCAGCACCCTTAAGCTGCAATTCCCACCTGTGACCACTGGAATTAACAAGTTCTCCCAGCGTAATTGCCCTACCATCGCCCAACTGGCCTGCCCACATGCCAAACTGATGTCCTCCATAGCACTGAGCATAAGACATCCTATATAAAAGTTACGGATAAAGAGAAATTAGAGGCAGAGTGAGAAACAAAAAAAGAGGGTTATAATGAAAAGAAAAGGAGAATCACGGAAACTCACCCTCCAGATAAAGGCGACGCCCCAGAAAATATTTGAGGAAAATCAGGCCTTTCAAATCTGAGATTAAACAAATTAGCCACAAAATACCAACTATCTGCTGTGAATATGCATAAATTTTTACCGGATGCGTAGAAATAACCAATGAAGCCAGGAATCACTGCATAAAATTAAACTTACTCTCTTGCATCCAAATCAAGTAACTCTGCAACTGAATCAGACCATGCGACAAGCTGAGGATTATCCACCTCAGCAGATGGTGATACTCTTGTGTAACAGGAATGCAAAACCTGGAAATATCAGATAAAGGGCATGTTGCAGCGTAAGATATACATCCAGTAATTGCTAGCAAACTGAATGGATATGCAAAGCACTTTAATCCCAATGACATTAGCTGACAAAGGACTTCTTAATGATCTAAAAGCATGGGACAATGTCTCATGGAACAAATACTAGGTAATATCTCACTGCAAGACATGGTAAATGGTTCTCACATATCATCTCCAAATCATGCTGATATTCAAGTCCTACCAATGTCGTGTCTAAACTTCAGTCACCGAATTAAACTTATCAACCAAACTCTGATAGAATAAGTTAAACCTTCAAATTATAAAAACTATTTTTAGAAAAAAACATATCCTTTACCATAAAACAGCCCGGCCTCTAATCCCCGATCAATTGAAAAGTTTAGAAATCAAAAACAAAATATATTTTTCAGATTGAGAGTTTAGCTAAACTATTTATCCAGATACACTTAGCTCAGCTTGCCTATTAATAAATCCAATTCAATAAACTAGACTTCCCCTGTAACCAACTACGAAGATAAGAAATGTAAGAGCTCCTGATTCAAGCAAACCACACCACGAAATTAAAATTTACCGCAAAGATAACAAATTCAGAGCAGTATGATGCCAATAAATCGAAAGAAATCAAACCTCTCGCGGAATTGAATCGGTCCTGGGATCTCCGGGCAGTTCACGAACAAATGAGTGGTCCCACTTGAGCTCCTCCAGCTTCAAATTAACCCTATTTGGAGTGATATTATCGGAATTCGCAGCATTTCTAACGCCATCGACAACATGATTATCTTTTTCCAATCTTTGATTTTTCAAATCTTCCGAAATAGAATCGACGGAGGCAGGGGTAGAAGTTCTGTCCATTGAGGCGGCGGAGGAGAAGCGGAGCTTCCGATAATTGATAGGGTGGAAGCGGAATCTCGATGTGAGAGAGGGGCGGAGGGAGAAGGCAGTGGTGGCGGTGAGAGAAGAGGTGTGAGAGAGTGATGCCGAAATGTGGGAAAGCATTTTTTTTTCCTCTGAATTTAATCTAATTTACTTTGACTTACTAATTTCGATTTCTCTTTTCTATAGTACTTCTGTCGTGTATATACATCCACATAAAATAATCCAAATATATATAAATATTAGTTATGTATTATTGCGTATCTCACTTTGGAATGTTAATCAAAATGACCTCATATTGCAAGTAGCATAACATGGTGTTATGTTGAATAAAATAATTTTATTTGATGTATTTTCTTTGAGCCGTTTAGTTTGTTCAATAAGGTGATGATATTTCTTGATTTCTTCTATTTGGCTTGTACTTCACCATTTTTGTGTGGCCGGTTGAACCGTCAACGTCCCACACATTAAATGTTGTAATTCGCAGTTTCCATGTCGGCAAAAACTAATGTGATACATATCTGCTCCGTGAACAGATGTCAAGTTAGACAAACAAATTTATTCTTACAACCTCCTCTATTGACATTGTTAAAGGGTATTCTCCCTTTTCAATTATTGACTCTGTTATTCTAGAGACAACCGGCGACAAATAGTAAGGCCTCATATGCAGAATGTATAGGGTTGTTTGAGAAAGCAAAGTAAGAAGTTAAACGTTTGTCACGTATAAGGCACTTTGAGAAAAGCAAACATGTTCTAATGAGCGGCTTGGTTCCCTTCTATTTTATTAGTATTTTTTTAATATAAAATATAATTTTAAAAAATAAGATTATTTAATTTAGCATAATATGAAAGTCAGTTTTGTTATCTAAAATGTAATGTTGTTTTGGTTGTCTATTTCAGTGTGGAAATCTTAGAGTGTCCACAATGGTGGCCCTTGAAGGCCACTAAAGTTGGCCCGGCCACCATTTGTGGCTCTCTTGTGGATCTCCGCAATGGTAAATTAACAAAACTAAACAAAAACAAAGAGGGGCACGAAATGTGGCTCTCTAAAAAAATAATAATTTGATTGCCTTTTTAAATGATATTTTTAATTTAAGTTCAATGAATTTTATTAGACTACAATTTATTATATTTTTATTTTAATTAAAATAAAATAATTTGGAATAAAAAAAATCATAACCTAAAAAAAATTTAACAAGAACTTCGTTGTATTATATTAAAATAGGAAAATTATACAATGAAAGTTTTCTAGTTTAAAAACAACAACCCGAAAACCCATATCACTCTGCGGCGCTTCTTCTACGGTTCCAGACCACTTCAACCATATCAGCCTGCAGTGATGTATGCGATATTTGGTTCCGCATATAAACCCGAAATAGGAAAATTATACAACGAAAGTTTTCTAGATTGGAAAGTTTGGAAAGAGTGGTGTTTGAATTGGGGATTGGAAGTGTAAAATGGAGTGGAAAAAAATTTAAATGGAAGTAATATTTATAAAATAATTTTCGAAAATAAAAAAAAATTATATTGCGGCCCAGCCGCGAAACGTGGCCCGCTACAGTGGAGGGCCGCGGCTCTCTCTCGGCTCTCGGCCCTCAGCCACGTCTCTCGGCTCTCTGGCAGTAGGGGGCTGCGCACCGAGCCGCGGGCAGCGGCTCCCCCACCGTGGACACTCTTAATCTATCATCAAATTAGAACAAAGGAGAGATGATAAACTGCAAGACTGTTGTTTTTTTCTTTCGAATGGAAAAATGAATCAGGATTTAATTAGTAAAAATTTATAATACTAGGAGTACTATTTAATATAATCGGAGCGGAATCAAATTTTACTGGAAAAATCCTAAATTTTCATAATCATATCATTTTGTATACCAATTTTAAAATGTACACATAAACTATTGAATTTACATATCTCTGTTCCAGAGAAATGATATGTTGAGGGAGTTTGAGCGCATATTGTATTTTCTCTCTCTTCTCAATTTCTCCCTCTTGGTTTTTCTATACTAGAGCACTTTTCAACCATCACAATCCTCTCGGATTTGGATCACCTACGGTGCACAGCACTGCTGTGCACCTCACATGACAATAAAAAATAAATTTTTTTTTATTATTAAAAAATTCTCATGTGAGGTGCACAGCACTGCTGTGCACCTCACATGACAATAAAAATAAATTTTTTTTTATTATTAAAAAATTCTCATGTGAGGTGCACAGCAGTGCTGTGCACCGTAGGTGATCCAAATCCCAATCCTCTCTCCCTCTACCTCGGAATCGGATCCTCTGCTGTGCCGAGGCACAGCAGGAGCTGCTGTGTATTAAACGCAGCCTCCAACAAATGAAACGCAGGTATGTTTTTTTCATTATTTTTATTTCCTTTTCCTTTCTTTTACAATTTCATTCTTTTTTTGCTTTTCTTTATTTCACTAAATTACACATGCAGATTTAAGATGGGTATTTGTGTCTGAATTAATAGCCGACATAGACAATATCAAATTCACTTAAATTATGCAACTACCATAAATTCATACGCAAACATACAATAAAAGAAAAGAAAAAAGAATGAAATTGTAAAAAAGGAAAAGGAAATAAAAAAAATGAAAAAAACATACCTGCATTTCATTTGTTGGAGGCTGCCGTTTAATACATATCAGCTCATGCTGTGCCGAGAGGCACAGCAGAGGATCCGATTCCCTCTACCTCAAGTTCTCAACTATCGTCTCCCTCCATCTCCACTTTTTTTTTGCTACAACAATTTCACGGCACGCCTCATCTCCTCTTGGATTTCTTGCTTACCAGCAGTTCTCTCTTCGTTATTTTTCTTCTTCAGCTTGAAATTACACAACACATCAGTATTTGATTTCTTTCTTCTCCTAATATTTCAGAAATCTCAAAATTGCAGCGAGATGTAAAATCCACAACAATTTCTCATACTCTCTTACTTCTCCTTAATTTTCAGAACTCTTAAAATTGCAATCGTCAGAGATGTAACCACAACAAATTTCGTATTCCACTCTAGCCTACTGCCATTGATATTGCCGTAGTTAAAACCTTATGTGCCAAACATTCACTTTTTTTTCATAAGGTTTAATCGACAATCCGTTTTTTTAATTTTTTGGGCGTCTGGAGATTTCAATTTTCGATGAGTCGCCGCCACACTTGAAATCAATCAAGACAATTTGATGTGAAAGTGATCAAATCCGTAGGGATGAAGTTTGGGGAGAAATTTTTTGAAGTATTTGGAGAGAAATTAAGCGATATACATGGAAAATAAAAATGAAATTCCCAGTTATATAACGGTGAAGGTAACTGAGAGAGCTCAAATTGAAAGAAGAATTGCAGAACGAAAACTAGTTTCAACCCCTTTTCGCCTAACTGAATTATGAAAAAAGAATTAAGAATTTGGCAGGGCTGTAGGGTTGTAGCACATCATTGAGGCGATAGAATTTCAGAACACAGAG
>NW_024599014.1:0-26227 GCF_004379255.2 Salvia splendens | reverse complement strand
AGATCATTTCATGTCATCCTTACTATAATGACGTAAAAATAAGCTTACAATGACCTAAAAATGATTTTGTATGTTTGGTTCTGCATTTTTGTATTAAGAATGGTTTTGCATGGATCAAAACCCTATTATATATATATTATATATATATATATATATATATATATAGGGTCATGATCTATGGCAAACACCTCTTAAACCTATAACTAGAGAACAAATCATAGCCACAAGATCAAGAAAATCAAGGGCTAGTATTAATTTTTCTAATTTAAGGAGAAATTAGTTCCCTCAATCATAAATTTACTCCATAATAACCAGACGGGGGTATTATGGTAATTTTGTAAAAGCTTGATACCAAAATCAAGTTATCACAGTTCTCATGGCGTCGCAGCACTCCGCTGAGGGTTTCGTCGAGTTCAAGTAGGCCCCGCAGGGCACCAGCTTAGAGGCGCAATCCAACGACTGCCCCTCCGCCACTCTTCCAGCGGCCAACAACACCGCCACCGTCAACAAGGCGGCGGCGGCGCTCCGGAAGGAGCTCATCGCGGTGATCAAGGAGAAGAAGGAGGCGATGGCCAAGGGCGGGCCGCTCTACGACATCTTGTCGCACATGATCGTGGCATCTGACCCCGAGCAGAAACACACAGATCTATGATATGATTTAGCCTGCATTTCCCAATTTATCTTCTGTTTTTCTTAGTTTTGATTTCCTTTACTTAGGGAATTAACATTAGGTGATAAGCTATCGTTGCAATTTTTATGATGGGATGTAGTGTAGTATTTGAATTTTGTGAGATTTTAGCTATGCATTTCAGATGTAGCCCCTTTCTGTTTCTTCTTGCTCTGATCTAATTATAATATCAATGTTGAATTGTCCCAAAAATAATCATGCTAAGAGTGAAGAGTGAAGTAAAATCATGCTAAGAGTGATGTGTTTTGTAAACAAGAGTGAAGTAAAATCATGCTAAGAGTGATGTGTTTTGTGAACAAGAGTGAAGTAAAATCAGAACAAGAGTGATGTGTTTTGTGAACAAGAGTGAAGTAAAATCAGAACAAGAGTGAAGTGAAATCAGAACAAGAGTGATGTGTTTTGTGAACAAGAGTGAAGTGAAATCAGAACAAGAGTGATGTTTTTGTGAACAAGAGTGAAGTGAAATCAGAACAAGAGTGATGTGTTTTGTGAACAAGAGTGATGTGTTTTGTCCCGGTTTAGGAATATTGCACATTTTCATTACTATGATTATTTAGACCAATATCACAAAATGGTGCATCAAAGCTACTGGATAAATATGCAGAAAATAAAATGGAAAGGATCACATACATTTTCAGTGACAACAAAAAGGCATAATTTCACATTAAATTAATAAATCAAATGGTTAAGCTATGCTACAAAAAAATAATCAGTGAACAAACATTGCCCAATCAAAAAGTTTAACGGGAACATACAAACAAGAAAGAAACTTATAAACACTTTTATACATAATAATTGAATGTCATAACACCAGCAAAACCTCAAATGGGATCAAATTGATGCAAAACACATTTTAAACAGAGCATAAAATTAAATTTGGGAGTACTATTTTTTAATTAGTTAAATTCGTGACTTGTGAATTTGTTTCTTGTCGTTGTTTTAATATGAATAACTCATATTTAAATCTTTGTTATTCTTCATTCTTACTACTATAAAATTACCATCAAGAAATTATAATACACTTATTATTTTTGAAGATTTATTCGATATTTGTAAATTAAATTAAATTTTGATTTTGATTTTTAAAAATTATTAAATAGATTATGAAAGACTACTTATTGAGGTCATAACGTAAAAGGATATAGCTCCATTTATAAATTAGTGCACCATGTGCAATTCATCCCCACAATACAATAAGTTAAATCATCCCCACACTCATCCCCAAAATCAGAACAAGAGTGAAGTGAAATCAGAACAAGAGTGATGTGTTTTGTGAACAAGAGTGAAGTGAAATCAGAACAAGAGTGATGTGTTTTGTGAACAAGAGTGAAGTGAAATCAGAACAAGAGTGATGTGTTTTGTGAACAAGAGTGAAGTGAAATCATAACAAGAGTGATGTGTTTTGTGAACAAGAGTGAAGTAAAATCAGAACAAGAGTGAAGTGTTTTGTGAACAAGAGTGAAGTAAATCAGAACAAGAGTGAAGTGAAATCAGAACAAGAGTGATGTGTTTTGTGAACAAGAGTGAAGTGAAATCAGAACAAGAGTGATGTGTTTTGTGAACAAGAGTGAAGTGAAATCAGAACAAGAGTGATGTGTTTTGTGAACAAGAGTGAAGTAAAATCAGAACAAGAGTGATGTTTTGTAAACAAGAGTGAAGTAAAATCACAATAAGAGTGACGTGTTTTGTGAACAAGAGTGAGGTAAAATCATAATAAGAGTGACGTGTTTTGTGAACAAGAGTGAGGTAAATCATGAGTGATGTGTTTTGTAAACAATTACATTTCACCTATAAACCAACTAATTACATCAACTAATTAATTAATGAATCATTCCTCTTGTCCGCCCATTTCATTAAACTACCCAGCAGTCACATGAATATGTAATTGATTTCATTAAGAGTACTTTTTTTTATAGATGGGTTAAGATGGGTTTATTGGAGTTAACATAATTATTCCCACTGTTTGTGTTGGGTGGACTTCGAATGCATTTGTACTTAGATTTGTTGAATAATTATTACCACAATTAATTTCATATGAATAATCAACACAATTAATTGTAAAAAAACAAAAAATAAATTAGGTAATTAAAAAAATTAAATAGATGTATATAGAAATTATCCTAATCTTTCGGAAACTCCAAATATAGTTTCCAAATTGAATTGGAGCTGGAAAATTGAGTGATACACACACAATCTGATCAGCCTCACCACAAATTCACATCATACACCCCTACTCCTCCGCCGGACACCAGAAGGTCCAGCTTCGCCTGATCGAGCATCTCCCAATCAGCCGCTCCAGCGCCGCTCTACTCTCCCGGCTAATCCCCAGCCCCGAGAGTAGCTTCAGCACCCAAAAAAGCCCAGTAGGAGAACACACTCCTCCCAATCACCACCACCCCATGCACCGCCGTGTCTGCCAGCTCCCCGTACTCCGCCGGAAATAATGGAGTGTGAATTGGAGTTGGAAAATTGAAGGAGATGGTTGGAGTTGAATATGATTTCCCAAAATACCTTGTTAATTACTTTTTATTTAAAACATGTAAAAATAGCTAAGCCATGAGATTAATTTGGAGCATTGAGATGTGTGCTGAGATTTGTTCTCTAGTTATACACTTAAGATAGTTATATATTGATCACTACCCTATATAATATATATATATATATATATATATTTGTTATCTATGAATGGGGGAACATGGAACTAGAGAGAGTGAGAATTAAATCTTTAATGACTCTTTACATCTAGGAGAGAGTGAGAATTAAAATCTTTAATGACTCTTTAAAAGTAATAATAATTTATCATTACATATAGGAAGTAATGACTCTTTACATATATGAAGTTATTCACGGTGTTTTAATTTTATAATGAGAAGTAATGACTCTTTACATATATGAAGTTATTCACGGTGTTTTAATTTTATAATGAGAAGTAATAATAATTTATCATTACTATCATGATGACTAAAAACGGATTCATAGGGATAATAAGCGTCCTGTAACTTGAAAATTTTACTTTCGAACTATCAAATGATGTAATTCACCAAGGATATTATAATTATAATAAATTAAAGGATCATCATTCATAATATAGCTTTTCAAAAGTTAACATATAAATAAAACAAAAAAATTCTAAAAGCCGAGATTTGCTTAGAAATGGAATATTTACTTTTTATCACGAGATTTTATGTTATATTGTTTTTTTTTTCAATTTAGAAAAATGATTTATTTTTAATGGAACAACCTAAAAAGTACAACTTTTCATTTTTAACGAGTTAGAGAGGGTATGCGAATTATTGCTCTAATTTTAAGAGCATCCATAGCGGTGGACTGCCTCGCCCTAGCTACCGGTGAGTAGTTAGGGCGCGGGCTAGTCCACATTGCGTGCGGCTAACGGGATGGACGAAAAAAAAACGCCTTAGAGCTAGGGCGTGGACGAAATCGGCAGCCGGTCGCTAGCCGTTTTTTTATTTATTCTATTCTTTCATTTTTTGTTATATGTTTTTTCTCTAATTTATTTCGTTGTTGTTTTTAGTGTTTTTTTTCTTGGGATGGAGGCATTGGTTGGGCTATTGCTAGATTGTTGCTTGGGTAGGATATTGGCTAGGCTGCTGCTAGTCCATGATAATATGGCGGAAGAGATTTTTGGCTGGGCTATTGCTAAACTATTGTTAGTTTTTTTTTACACACACACACAGACACACACCCACACACACACATCGGACTTCGTGATACATTCGGCAAGCGAGCTAACCCTGACACACAGCCCCTCATGGCTCGAAGACTAGCCCTGACACACGCAGCCGCGCACCAGCCTGTGAGCAAGCCCCTCCTCAAGCTCGTTCTCTAGCCTCCGTTCGACGGGTCCTGGGCAGCCGGGTCGGGACCGTAAATTCTCGCCATCAAGCGGGTCGGGGTCTGCAAGCTTGCCAAGCCAAAGGCCCACGGGGGAATTAATCCCAAGTTGCGCCATCCAGGATTCGAACTCATGACCTCCTGGATGGGCGGTATCCTTGCCTCCCTTCTCAACCAGTTGAGCTAGGAGGCTTGGATGGATTCTAACTATTGTTAGTTCACACTAGTAGAATGCTCTAAACTCAAAAGTTCAAAAATATAGTTTCTATTACATTCATCCCAATCAATTAAATAGGGTTTTAGAGAGCATATAAATGTGACAACTTATCGATGAAAGCTTAGGGCATTCACAGTGGGGCGGACGATAGGCCGCCCGATGCCTCGGGCACGCCATTGCCTGCCACTGTGGGTGCGCGGACGACGGATGATGCGTCGTCCGCGCCCTAAGCTTAGTCCGCGGACGAAGCGCGGACGATAGGGGATCGTTCGCGACATCGTCCGTCCACTGTGGGCGACGCGGACGTTGGCGCGGACGATGCAACGCGTTTTTATTTTTTTTCGAAATTTGTCTATTTAAACCTCGATTGTCATTTTATTTTTCATACGAACATTTCTGGCATCTCTCATTTCTCTCATTTCTCCATCTTTCACAAACCAAAATGAACCACGACGACGACCGGAGTTCCTTGGAGGACGGTAGTACGACCTTGACTAGAGCTTAAATGCAGCCGTGCAAGACGTAATGGCAGAATGCTTAGCCATAATGCAACGCGAGGAGGCGAGGGCAGCGGCGGTAGCGGCGGCGGCGGAGCAGATCCGCAGACCTATTCGACGTCGGATGTTTGTCCTCCGCAACACGCCGCAGTTCATGACCGTCTATTTGCAGACTATTTTGCCGAGCAAACCACGTGGGGCCCGACTATTTTCCACCGCCGGTTTAGAATGCCTCGTTACCTTTTTCTCAGCATTGTCCAGACGTTGGAGTCACGTGATGAATACTTCAAGTATCTGGAAGATGGCATCGGCAGACCCAGACTTACGCCGTTGCAGAAGTGCATAGTTGCACTTCGTTAGTTGGCCTACGCACCAGCGCTGACATGTCGGCGAGTACCTCCACGTCGGGGATTGACCTTAAATATAGGGGAAGATGTTAGGCCATCGTTGTTAGCCTCATTTTTACCTAAACACTAACCTTAGTATATAACACCCTTGTTAGCCAAGTTTGCCTTAAGCCTTTTCTTTTGTCAAGCTAATCAAGTGGATTGAGAATCCTAGACTCTAAATTTGGTGAGATTTGAAAAGAAAGAGTTGGGAAAGTATAATTGAAAAGGTTGGTTGAGTTTGTTCTTAAAAAAACCGTGAACGAAAAAGAAAAAAAAAAGAGAAAAAAGGAAAAAGAAGAAAGAAAAAAATTTGTATATAGAGAATAATTTGAGGTCTTTGGAAGTTGGGAAGAAATTAGACAAAGTCCTAGTTATTACCGAGAAGTGTTTTGAGAATGGTTGAAGTTAAAAGTTGATTGTTGTGATTTCTTGAGATCTTACGTTTTGGGAATTTCAGTCACTTTAGCCAAATATTTCCTCACCTTACCAAAGAGCCTACATTATAACCTAAATAAAAGACCTTTCGGACTCTTGATTTATTGTCACACGAGGTAGAGGAGAGGTTAGACATTGAGCAAGCTTATGGTAAACCATGCATTTTTGCTTGATTTGAGTGACTGCTTGATATCTTATACACTTTTTAGTGAGGTGAATATACACACACATATATCCCGAGTGAAGCATGAAACCAAGGTGATATACGAGTTAGTAGTAAAAGTGCATTCGACAGCTTAACTTGATAGAATTTGTATTGTGATATGCTCCTTTATTCCATATTCTTTGAGACGATGATGATGTCTAAACCCCTTTAAATCCAAGTCTTCTTTTAGTTTTTTTTCTTCATTGCTCTAGGACTAGCAATTATGTAAGTTTGGGGAAGTTGACACACTTGGATTTTACATGGTTTTAGAGGGTGGTATTGTATGAATTTGATCATATTTAATCTATTATTAGGCCTGTTTACATCTACTTCTGTATTATGTTGGTATATTGACCATTTTGTTAAGAATGTGAATGTGCAAATAGGTGGATGTGCAACAGTCTTGGCTTGAGACAATTTTACTGGAGATTTTTAAGTCCAATCAACCCCAATGCACATCATTCTCTTCGTCTTCGAAAGAGCTTCGCGTAGGTACCTCACACGCCCCAATCGGAGTTCGGATGAGAGAGATATGACCATTTTACGAACACTGCGCTGTCCAGAAAATCTCACGCGGCCGGGTGAATTATTACCCTGTAAATCCACCAGGCCGGGTGTCTCAAATGGAGCAGAATCTGGTAGAAAATCATCACCCGGCCAGGTGAATTTTAACCTTTATAATTCCACCCGGCCGGGTACGTTGTTTTGACGTATTTTATGCCAAAAACGCGATTTTTGAAGGGGATGAAGAGGAGAAGAAGCCTAGGGTTCATTCCACACCACACCTAACGCCTCCTACACTTACACACCACCCCAAGCACACCTTTGAGAGAGAGAATTGAAGATTGAAGACTTCCAATCGGGAGATTGAAGTCACCTATCCATCGATTGATCTCACAGGAGTCTTACTATCTTTACTTCATGTATTTGTTGAATTCATTTGTTTTGAACATGGTTTTCTCTATAAACATGAGTAGCTAAACATCTCTTGTAGAATTCTTGGTGATGATGCACTGATTTCATAGTTTTTGCCTTGCTCTTGTAGTTATTTGATTATTCTTGGGTTTATTCCTTTCAATTGCTTGATCACCACTTGATTGTGTATGATTAATTAGATTAATCGGGAGATGAAATAATTAATCCGGAAAGAAGAATAATTCACACCTTAATACAATAGAACTCGGAGAGTTGAGGTTTTGAGTGAGGTCATTGACCTAATCGAGCTTTTGGGAGTTAGGAGTTTAGGATTAGAAGGGACTTCGATCCTAGCACCTAATCTACAGGTTTCTCACCTCGGGAGGGGGTTTAATCTATAACTGTGGTTGGCTTAGTAACTCTAGAGACACCAAAAGGTAAAGCGAATTGACTGGATAAGAGCTTGGAATTGTGCATAGGATCCTTGAGTTCTGCAATTTTCTCCATATTATCTTTTCACATCCTTTTTACACCGTGTTTCCTTGTTCTTAATTGTTACTTGCTTACTATATGCTTTTATTAGTTGTTAGAACAAGCCAATCTTTTCTTGATTGTCTAGATAGTAGTTGATTTTTGTTCGTGGTAGTTAAGTGATACAAAATGTCTCTGTGGGATACGATACTCTTGCTTACTAATTGCTACACTAGCCTCGTACACTTGCGGGTATCACCCGGCCGCGTGAGATTTTCTGGACAGCGCAGTGTTCTTAAAACGGCCATATCTCTCTCATCCGAACTCCGATTGGGGCGTGTGAGGTACCTACGCGAAGCTCTTTCGAAGACGAAGAGAATGATGTGCATTGGGGGTTGATTGGACTTCAAAATCTCCAGTAAAATTGTCTCAAGCCAAGACTGCTGCACATCCACCCTATTTTGCACATTTTTCTACACATTCTTAACAAAATGATCAATATACCAACATAATACAGAAGTAGATGTAAACACGCCTAATAATAGATTAAATATGATCAAATTCATACAAAACCACCCTCTAAAACCATGTAAAATCCAAGTGTGTCAGGGATACAACAGGCCGCGAGTGCCTAAAGAGATTTTGTAGGGGAGTTATGGAGGCCTACAACGACACATATTTGCGAAAGCCGAATGCTGTAGATTGTCAGGGCCTAATGAGAATGCACGAGACGACGCACGACTTTCCTGGGATGCTAGGGAGCATCGACTGTATGCACTGGAAGTGGAAGAATTGTCCGGCGGCGTGGAGAGGCCAATTCACTAGTGAATACAAGGGCAGCCACCCAACGATGATCCTCGAAGCCATCGCTGACCATCGGCTCTGGATCTGGCATGCTTACTTCGTGTAGTCGGGTCGAACAACGACATCAACGTCCTCAACCTATCCACCCTCTTAACCGAACAATGCAATGGCAACGGCCCGACCATCGAGTTCACTGCCAACAGGCGCCAATACCACATGAGATACTACTTGGTCGATGGCATATACCCAAGGTGGCCTGTTTTTTTGAAGACGATCAGCTGCCCAATTGGTGATAAGAGAGTTTTATTTGCGCAAAAGCAGGAGGCGGCGCGGAAGGATGTGGAGCGAACATTTGGTGTGCTCCAATCACGGTGGGCAATAGTGAAAGGGCCGGGGCGTCTCTGGTCCAAGGAAGTCCTCTTCGATGTCATGTATGCTTGCATAATCTTGCACAACATGATAGTCGAACATGAAGGTAGGAGCATTACCGATTAGACCGATGATGAAGGTGCATCTAGCTCCTCCAGCACGGCGACCCCGTCCCCCGCTGAAGGACTACCGACGGGTTTCAACGAGATTCTATCTAGACATGCCTCAATGCGCAACCAACACGACCATGCGCAGCTCATGAACGACATGATTGAAGAAGTGTGGGCATGTAACCGCCGTCGCTGAGTTTGCGTATTTTTTTAATTCGTATTGTATGTATTAATTTTATAAATGAAATGAAATTTTTTTCCAATTTTTGTAGTTATTTAAATATATTCAAATAGAAGAAAATGCTTAGGGGCCCCACTACATGTAAAAAGGCAGGAGGATAAAATGCTGACGTGGTGATACATAGAGCGGGCTTTAGAACGCCCCACCGTGGATGCTCTTAACAAATTTAATAGTAGTACTCCATTTTATGATATCCATTTTTAAAATAGCAACAGAAACTTAAAATAATGGTATTTTTCGAACATGAATGATTCATATCGATACATTTGGCTGTACTTCTCAAATTTTAAGTCCTGAAATAATGAAATATCTATCTTAATTGTTTGTGTTTGGGTACACGCGCTCAGTAAAAGAGACACGAAGGCGAATATCGAACATAGCGATGCTGACACGTGTTGAATATTGTGGGAAAAGCATATTTTAAATAATTGGTAGGCCTAAAAAAAGTAGGTGGGCCCCAACTACGAAACCACTGCGTGTCATTACAACAGGCCCCCATTTGTACCCGCTTGTGTTCATTTATCATTTCCCCACAAATTCGTGTACGATCCAGATCCAATCAGCCCATCAGCTCAACGGCCCAGATCAACCACCCTGCCCAATACGCTGGCGGGCAGCTGCCCGCAACCCGCCCTTCCGCTTTGAAAAAGCAGATTTTCGATACTCTCCTTCATTAATTTTCTTCTTCATCTTCTTCGATTCGAAGATGTGGGGATATTATATATTCAGAGAAATCTGAGGAAATAATCAGTTAATCAATTCGTGAAACTAATAAGATCGCTGTAAATTGCAATGGCTGGAATAGTTGAGACGCAGACGGCGGCTGCTCCTTTTGAGGCGAGCTCTAAATCCAGGAGCAGGATGGAGATCCATCGCCTTAATTTCGATCTATCCGATTCCGCGATGGCGCGGCCGCCGCTGAGGAAGCGGCAGCGCAAGGACGATGCGGCGGTTCAGAGCTCCGATCTCGAGGTGAAGCGCTCGAAGACGGAGTGTCCGAGATACGGCGTGACGTCGGTTTGCGGCAGGAGGAGAGATATGGAAGACTCAGTAGCGATTCACCCTTCCTTCTGTGGCGGTGACGATGATGGTGATGTTCGCGGCGATTTGCACTTCTTCGGTGTTTTCGATGGCCACGGCTGCTCGCACGTGAGCAGGAGGTGCAAGGAGCGGATGCACGAGATCGTGAGAGACGAGTACGAGAAGGAGGACGGCGGCGGAGACGCGCCGTGGGAAGATGCGATGGTGCGGAGCTTCAGGAAGATGGATGATGACGTGGCGGAGTGGTCTAGCGGCCTCGCCTCAACCTCCGATTATTCCAACTGCCGCTGCGAGATGCGCACTCCGCAGCGCGATTCGGTCGGATCCACCGCCGTCGTGGCCGTGATCTCCCCCGATAAGATCGTCGTCTCCAATTGCGGCGATTCTTGCGCCGTCCTGTGCCGGAACGGCGTCGCGATTCCTCTCTCCGTCGACCACAAGGTAGATAGCGGTTTTCCGCATCAATTGTTGCAGTTAATCGTCGAATTATGATCTGACTTCGATTGTTTTGATGCTCGATTTTGCAGCCTGATAGACCGGATGAGCTCCGCCGCATCGAGGAAGCCGGCGGCCGCGTGATCTACTGGGACGGTCCTCGAGTTCTCGGCGTCTTAGCCATGTCTCGCGCCATAGGTGAGCTAAAGCTAAAATTCTACTACTATTTTCACAAGCATAAGCTACGATCTCATATTTTACTGATTTGATTCATTTGTTGATTCAATTTCAGGCGACAGTTATCTGAAAGCCGTACGTGATACCGGAACCGGAGGTGACGGTTACGGATCGGACGGCGGAGGACGAGTGCCTGATCCTGGCCAGCGACGGGCTGTGGGACGTCGTCTCGGACCAGACCGCTTGTGGTGTGGCGCGGATGTGCCTACAGTCTCGGAAAGGAGAGAGCTCGAATCAGGCTTGCTCCGATGCATCGATTTTGCTTACGAGGCTGGCTCTTGCGCGCCACTCCACCGATAATGTTAGTGTGGTGGTGGTGGACTTGAGGAAGACTACGTAATGAGTCTGTTGTATTATACACATAATTAATTTACTTATATAATTAGGTCAACTAATCTATATATTTCGGGAAAATTATTGTTTTTATCCCACCTTGATTAACTCTTCAACTGTAACATTTCATTACATATAATTGAATGGTTGACTCAAAAATGAGTTTGCTTTTTAATTTGCCAACAACGTTTTTAAGAATATTCAGTGTGGCAACTGACAAACATATGTTAATAGAGTATAAAAAATTAGTTAGAAATATCTAACAACTTCGTTCTTATTGCTAAACAAACCTTAGTAAATAAGATGATTTAATTACAGGTTAAATGCGGAAAGATCAAATTTTGTTTAATTTCGCAACAATGAGAAAAACATTAGAAAATTTTAATTTGCCCACAATTATTTCACGACAAGGACTTTTGTTAGCCGTTTCAGCTAAAGTCGGTTAATGTACAGAGAAAATAGCATTGTTGATCCAAAATATTAATAATAATCCCTTGGCTTGAATTTTAAAAAAATAATAAATAAAAAGTTTATGTACAGAGAAAATAGCATTGTTGATTCAAAATATTAATAATAATCCCTTGCTTGAATTTTAAAAATATAATAAATAAAAAGTGGGGGAAGAAGTTAGTGAATAAGAATCTTATTTTTTTATAATAAATAATTTTGTAAAAAATATGATTGAAGTCAAGTTAATAGAACGAGAGATTCATTATAAAATATATTAAGGGACGAATGAAAAAGAAAATTGATATCTACTATGAAATCAAAATCATTATAAAATAATATTAGGGACGAATGAAAAAGAAATTGATATCTACTATGAAATCAAAATAAAATGTATATAAAATGTAGGAAGTATATTATATAAAATAATTATTTTTATTGAATAAGTGCAACATATCAAAAATTTGTGAACTTTTTAATTGATTTTTAAGATTATTAACTTCAAGGTTTTTTTAATTGATTTATATACACTAGGAAAAGAAAGATGCATAATTCATTACCAATATGTTTTGAACACACGAAAACTTTCTCAAGGGAAGCAACGTTGGAAACTGTCTAGTTCTTGTCAAGTGTTTGTGATTCACGTTTTAATATTGAGTGAGAAATTAAAGGATACGTAAAATTGTTAGTATATTTTTTTAAATAAAACGATCACGGTGGAATGCTATAGTGAGCAAGAGAAGAATAATTAAAATGAGTTAGTTCTCTGAAAACGAAATTGTGTTGAATAATGTGATGAATTAAAAAAATAAACTTTTAAGGTTCTAATATTTGTTAGCATGTGCCGAGGCGACGCCATTCTTCGAAGAATGAAAGAGAAAATTTTTGGACATTTAATGAAGGAAGGGGGAGTATAACCATTTAATATTTATTTTAAAATAATCAGGAATGGTTTATGATTTATTCACGACACATTTGAATTTATTAATTAAACTGAAAACTTATTAATTTAAAATATTTGATGATTATATTAGTTTTTGATTTAAAGCATTAGAATGGAGGCCCAATTATAAAAGCCCAGTAAAGAGGCATATTGTAACCTTTATTGGAGTACCAATTATGGGTTCGCTCTATTTGAGTTAATTTTATTCTCTTAGTTTATCACTTAGTTTACTTTTGAATTCTTTCCAATCCATTTGAATTGTCTCATAGCATATTTTATTCTCTTTTGTTTTCAACAAACCACAATTTTCAGTAAACTTGAATTCCCAAATCCTCTTTCTAACATATTAAAATTTCTAGCAAACTTAGCCCAAATTGATGTGATGAGTAACATGGGATCCATCCATTCTTAATCGAATGACCAGAAATCAATCATTTTTGGGTATAGAGCAGTCTTATATCCTTTTGGTCAATTAATCAAAAAAAATCAGCAGCTATGACACACCAATTTGTCTAGAAAAGCATAAATGGTTTGAGATGGATTTAAGTTAGACGATGAAGGCACGTAAACATCGTACGTAACTACATAAGTGATGTTATAGCTCAGACATATGAATTGAATAACCAAATAAGTAAAAGATAAAGAGATAACCAGGCAATTTGTGCAAATGATAACAGAAAAAAGGTAAATTATCAGGTTATCATGACATACAATGGTATTAGAAGAGATGGTCATATAAAAGGGCAACCTCCTTGTTACATTAATATCTCAATCATCATTCAATATCTATTAGTAGTATATCAACAAATTCAGCATGAACAATTTTGAAATCTTAAAAGACATTGATACTAGAGCTTTGGATTATAGAGATCTCACCAACTTAACTAAGTTTGCCGCAATCTTAACTTGGAGATATATGATTACCACAATAATTGGATCACTTTTTGCTAATAGGAGACTCCTCTTGCTAATTGGATAACTTGTTGAGAGATGGAAACCAAAATAATCATATTAGAAAGAAAAGATTAGGATTAGTGTTCTAAAACAAAGACCTGAAATCCCAAATACTATTACAAATATATAAGGAGACATAAGAAGATGGATTACTACATTACTATCCCCCAATCACTAATACTACTTCTAAGGTAAAATAAAGCTTCCTTCATACTCAATAATTTCTTCACCCGAGGTCGAGTTCCCAGACATCTTGAATTGTCTGATGAATTTCCGAGCACGGTAGTCATACAAAATCACTTCACTCGATTTACGACCTTGAGAACCACACAATCATCATTCCTCTGAATAGGAAATATCATCACTCTTCCAAATATTGAAACCCCATAAAGAATATAGTATCACATTATTCACATTATTCCAAATAAGCTTACTTCCTTCACCGCTCGAGTCATAAACCTTCAACCTCCAACAGTTTAAAACAAGGATAACGAAAGAGTACTCACCCTTTGCAAGAATCGCAAAAAATTTAGATGAGGGACCAAGTACTTGGTCACCCGATATTGTGATTGTTCGAAACACTTCATTCTTCATATCAAAGCTTAGTATAATCTTCTTCCCCAATATCCTTGTTTGCCCTTCCCAGTGTGCAAAGGATCCATTCTTGCACACTGATTTTATGGGTTTCTGGATGGCCAAATCTAGATCAATATCCAATTCACGCCAAGAATTCGTCCTTGCCGAATACAGACTGGCGTGCAAATAGCGGTGGTGCTACAACCGCCAGCTGACTCATCTTATTTTAACACAAGTGATACCCGCAAGTGTATGGGGCTAGTGTAGCAATTAGTAAGCGAGAGTATCGTATCCCACAGAGACAATTTTGTATCAACTTAACTACCACGAACAAAAATCAACTACTATCTAGACAATCAAGAAAAGTTTGGTTTGTTCTAACAACTAATAAAAGTATATAGTAAGCAAGTAACAATTAACAATAAGGAAACACGGTGTGAAAAGGATGTGGAAAGATAATATGGAGAAAATTACAGAACTCAAGGATCCGATGCACAATTCCAAGCTCTTATCCAATCGATTTGCCTTACCTTTTGGTGTCTCTAGAGTTACTAAGCCGACCACAATTATAGATTAAACCCCCTCCCGAGGTGAGAAACCTGTAGATTAGGGGCTAGGATCGAAGTCCCTTCTAATCCTAAACTCCTAACTCCCAAAAGCTCGATTAGGTCAATGACCTCACTCAAAACCTCAACTCTCCCAAGTTCTATTGTATTAAGGTGTGCATTATTCTTATTTTCAGATTAATTATTTCATTTCCCGATTAATCTAATTAGTCCTACACAAGCAATTGGTGATCAAGCAATTGAAAGGAATAAACCCAAGAATAATCAAATAACTACAAGAGCGAGGCAAAAACAAAATCAATCGGATAAAAACTATGAAATCAGTGCATCATCACCAAGAATTCTACAAGAGATGTTTAGCTACTCATGTTCATAGAGAAAACCATATTCAGAACAAAAGAATTCAACAAATACATGATGTAAAGATACTAAGACTCCTGTGAGATCGATCTATGGAGTGAAGCTTCAATCTCTCGATTGGAAGTCTTCAATCTTCAATTCTCTCTCTCAAAGGTGTGCTTGGGGTGTGTGTGAGTGCTGGAGGCGGTAGGTGTAGAATGAATCTCGTAGACTGCAACCCTAGCTCTTTTCTTCTTTTTTTTCCCATAAAAAAATTGCGTTTTTGGCATAAAAATACGCCAAAACAACGTGCCCGGCTGGGTGGAATTATAAAAGGTAAAAATCACCCGGCCGGGTGATGATTTTCGACCAGTTTCTGATCTTCTAGCGCTCAATTTGTTACACCCGGCCGGGTGGAATTATAGGGTAACAATTCACCCGCCGCATGAGATTTTTTGGACAGTGCAGTGCTTGTAAAACGACCATAACTTTTTCTACAGAGCTCCGATTGAGGTGTTTAAGATACCCACGCGAAGCTCTTTCGATGATGAAGACAATGGTAGTCTCAAAATAAGATTTGATCCCCATCTTGATAGGTAGATTAACATTTGAAGCAGACTCCAGCCTCGTCTTGGCTCATTTTGACCCTTTTGTACCTATTTTAACTTCAAACACTAGATAAACTCATCAAAGCACATTTATACTGAAATATGGACATAAACTCTAAGATAATGCAATGAAAGCACAGAAAAGATCATGTTTAATGTCCAATAAAACAGTTAAAATCCGAGTTTATCACCAACACTCTAAAAGTTGCACTATTTTGTAATCTTCATTGAAACCTAGTCCCACATTGTGATTCCAGGGCACACAGGATTGAGTAGAAGAGTAAGGAGAATGTGGTAGAATCTTGAATTGACCTAGAAAAGGATTGCATATTGCAATATCTAACGTAAGAGGACAACGTAGGTAGACTAGACCCTTAACTGCCCCAGATACCCTTAGGTCCATAGGACCGAAGTCAAGCGATTTCAATGAAATCCTGTTGTGTATATTATAATTGGAAAATAAAATGTAATTAGGTTTTAGTTCAGCCTTTATTTCCAGCTTATATATAAGGCATTTTATTGTAAATTGTAGTAAACTCTTTCACAATGTAGTCAATAAAGATATTTTCCTCACTTCTCCCCTCTTTTCATCGGCAGTTTCCTCTCTAGTAATGAAAGTTTCTTCTTTCACAATGTAGTCAATAAAGATATTATAATTGTAAATTGTTGCTGGAGAGTTTTCCGATCGACTGACCGCCGGCAGAAAAAAGTGTTTGATCTCCTCTCAGGTTTTCAGTTTCCTCTCATCAATCTCTGTTTTTCAGTTTCCTCTCATCAATCTCTGCTTTTCATTCCAATTTTGAATCGGTTGATTTGAATCTCACCGATCTGAATTTTTTTTTCTCATTGAAATTTCTCTGTTCTCAAATATTGAAATAGGATTCTATGAATCTCACCGATCTAAATCGGTTCTCTCTGATTTCACCGATAGAATTCGGTTTTCTCTGTTCTCAAATATTGAAATAGGATTCTATGAATCTGAAATATCAATCTCAATCTCTGTTCTCTCATTGAATCTCTCGTTTTCCTTTGCTCATTGGATTTGTATGATCCAAGTTTGTCTCCTTGTTTCTGGATTTGTATGATCCAAGTTTGTATCATTTGTTCATTGGATTTGTATTATCCAAGTTTGTTTCTCTCCTTTTAGTCACCGTTTTTAATCGGTTGATTCTATCTCTGGTTTTGTGTATCTCTCTATTTAGTTTTGAGATCTGTAAATTTCAACTTTGTTGTGTTTCCAATCTATCTCGGTTCATCCTTCTCTGATCCAATAGACCAGATTGTCTTTACTGATTATTGTCAGTTTTGATAGTTTATGACAGAGTGTGATTCTCTCTATGCTTGGTTTGGTTTGAAATGTGATTTTGCTCTTCATTGAGAAGTTTGCATCACAACCGAATTTGTTATTGTTTTTGCCGAAGAGAAAAACTTTCTATCCTATGCTTTGATGCGGTGCAGTTCGTAGTCAATCGGTGTTGCGATGAAGATAGAATTGGAGTTTTTTTGTGTATCTCTTTTGTAGTTTGTTGATCATTTTGATGTTTCTTTTGTAGTTTTGATGTTCTTGTCAAGATGGTAGCAATTGTTTGCTTCCATCTTGAGGGAGGCTATTAGAATTGGAAAATAAAATGTAATTAGGTTTTAGTTTAGCCTTTATTTCCAGCCTATATATAAGGCATTTTATTATAAATTGTAGTCAACTCTTTCACAATGTAGTCAATAAAGATATTTTCTCTTCTCTCACACATCGACAGTTTCTCCTTCATCCTCCTTCAATGAAGGTTTCTCCATCCTATTCAATTATACCTCCTCATCTTTGATGTTATTGCGTCTCAACAATGTGTGCAGTTTTATAGTGTGGAGAATCAATGATGTAACACCATAATTTGCAGACAACTCTGAATCTCAAGAGGGATGATACGGGAAGATGCAAGAGTATCTCCAACACCACATCGATGTTCATAGCTTTGTGTCTCAATATTGTATAACTCTACGAAATTGTTAGAATTTATATGTATAGTGTATATTTCTGTTAAAGATTAAGAGTCGATTTGATTTTCTTTTAGATTAGATATATATTCCCAAGTCCGAGCCGTGATTAGAGCTAATTTTTGGACTATATTTTAGCCACATCGAATATTTTTAATATTCATAATAATTTTATTCATCATGGCCTTTTAGTTTGTACTTTATTTATTCAGATTTTATCCTGTTTTAAGCAATGTTCTACACTTCATTTACATTAAAATTTTACTAGTTGATAAAAAAAATCTTTATTGTTTGGACTCTATCGGTTCTTGGTAACATTTTTATTTGGTTTAGTTATTTCTAATAAAAATCCACTAATTTACTAACAATTTCATATTTTCCTCAAAAATTTTATCAAGAGCATTTGATACGTTGTTTTTTTATTAATATTGAATATTTACTTTCCTATTTGGTATTGTTGAACATATTTATTTGTAATTAAAAATTATAATTGATGTTTATCTTATTGTGTAATTTTATTTTGTTTTGCACATTTTGGATATTGGTGATGCTTTGGTTACAATGCCATTTGGTGATGCCTTGTGTTGTTATTAAGAACGATAGGGCAAACCGTCTAAAGTAAAAAAAACAAAAAAAAACTTAATATTCTTTTTGCAATGTGTTTGTAATTTGTTTATATGCTTGCTTAATTATACATTAAAGGCTTGAATAGTTCATTTAGGATAAATTTAGAATTACTCCCCCCGTCCCGCAAATATTGTCCCACTTTGATCCGGCACAGGTTTAAGAAATGTAAAGAAAAGTGAATTGAAAAAGTTAGTGGAATGTGAGTCATATTTGTATATATTAGTTTATAATAAAATGTGAGAAGAATGAGTTAGTAAAATATGAGGTCCACTACAAAAAATGGTAAAAAGTAAAATGAGACAAATTTTATAGGACGGACGAAAATAGAAAAATGGGACAAACTTTCAGGGACGGAGAGAGTAATTACTAAGATTTTTTTATCAGTTAAATGTAACTGTACTTGAAGCTATTAATGTTATTTACTGAATAATTTGTTAAAACTTGTCTATTGATTGATGTTATTAATTTACTAAAACTTGTGTATTGATTTAAAGTAACTAACCCTTACATGGTTTTGGTTCAACACTCTGTTGCAATATCCTTAAAGTTAATTGGCATACATTTGCTGGGGAAGTAATTTGGAGAAAATCGGGTTTATAGGGCAGTTGGCCTTTAAAATTACGTAAATGTACCCATTTTGTTATCTATTCCATTTATGGGAAAAACGCCAATGAAAATGGCGTGTCTTTAACTAAAAACGCTACTGGTAAAGGCGTGTCATTACGTAAAACGCCAACACAGTTGGCGTTTTAATATGACAGCGTATTTTGCTCGTATTTTCAATCGATATACTTAAATTATAACAAGCCAACAAAGTTGGCGTGTTTAATAGTAAAGGCGTCTGTCTTGATGGCGTGTTTAAGTGATAAAACGCCAAGTTCGTTGGCGTTTTTAACAAGAACACGCCAACCTGGTCGGCGTTTTTCTGTTGCAACATATTTCCCAGATCTCCCCCAAAATCGCAAACCCTAGTCACATTCCCTCCCCAAAACGCGAAAAACTTTCCCAAAACGCGAAAAATGTGAAAATGCTTGCCTTGGTCGGGTCGACCCGGTGGTGGATTGAAGCGTGTAGATTTCGATTTTGGCTCATTCTTCCAAATATTAGTCCTCGCAATCGGTTAGTATATCTAATTTTTTACACATTCTTCCAAACATTAGTCTACCAATATTTGATGGATTATTATGATAGTATATATTGTAGTGTAATTTATATAATTATTTGACGGATTGTTATAGTATTATAAATTGCATTGTAATTAATAGAAATATTTTGACCAATTGCTATTGTGACATCCCTAACCCGAAACATGTATTATTTTGCATATTATCATATTATATTGTCATTGCATATTGAATTGTCATTTTTACTACATAGATATCAAGTGTGTCATAGAGAATATATTTATTGTTATGACGACTCAATATAGTCGAATATATGGATAGTTTTGATTTACGGAAATTGTTAAAATAGATGTGTAGTGTATTGTATAATATAAATTAGTATATATATATATATATATATATAATAATAATAATAATTATGTATTTGTGTGTGCATGTGTACCATATAGTACTAGCATTTATGTACGTACATATAAACAAATATATATACACACATGCATTTAGATAGATTAGAGTTCCATATATTAAACAAATTCAATTGTGTAGTGTACGTGTTGTTAGTATATAGTATGCATGATATATTTTTGTACTTGACGTGTTGCATTTTTAACTAAGGGCATGACACTTGTATTTATAACATTTAATGTTAATTGGTATGAGTAAGCAAAGTGGCCGACGTACATATTTGTGTAAAAATATATCTTTTGAATAAAAATAAAAAGAGAGAGTTTGAGAGAGTTTAGGGGAAAACAAAAGTTGAGAGAAAAGTTTTGGATCGAGAGTTGTAAATCAAGTGTCAAAACCAGGAGCTCAATAAGTTTACACATCATAATCAGGTGTGTATAAATCACACTTTTAGTTTTACATGTTTTACTTGCTTTCTTGCTAGGTGTTAAACAAAATAAATGATTTGATTATATGATGTGATCCTATATGATTATATGTTATTTGATATAAATGGTGGAATATGATATGGATATGTGATTGGTGCAATGAATATGATGTTGTAAATGAGTTATATGATAGAAATATGTAATTGATGTTTTACATATGGCATTGAAAGTACATGAATCATGTGATTAAAAAGGATCTGTGACAGCCTTGTACTGGATCTGAAATTACAGAGGGACCTATGAGTCCAAATACAGAGGGACCTATGTGTCCAAATACAGAGGGACCTATGAGTCCAAATACAGAGGGACCTATGAGTCCAAATCATAGTGGGACCTACGAGTCAATCATAGAGGAATCCCGGGCAGATACCAGGCTTGACTGTTACAGAATAATAAACTGAATAGATTGGCATATGCATATGAATATGAAATGGTTTGTTTTTAAATTATGTTATATATTGTTTCTGATTATATGTATTGATAAAAGAATATGCTTGATGTTTGTATCATGTGAGATTAAAGGTGAAAATTTATATACTGAGTTGTGGCTCATATAAACCACTAAATTTTTCAGGAATAAGATAGCAGTAAAGTTTTGAGTGACATGGGTCCCACATGTTATCAGGTTCGGCGGCTGACGCATTTTGGCAACCTTCTCCTCCTCATCATTTTGCATGTAGATGAATGTATAGTATATAGAGTGGTGACAGGGTTCCACTACTGTGTAGAATGTTTTGAAATATGTACTTGTTAAATGATGAATTTTAGAATTATATAATATGTGTGTTCTATGAATTAGACACGTGTATTGATTGCTTTTATGATAAGGGATTTATGTATTATAAGAATATACGTCAGAGGGGGAGGTGTGACAAGTTAAAGGTGGTATCAGAGCGGGGATAGAATCCCGCTGGGACATAGTATTCATGTATATCATATGATACATTTATGTTATAAGTTTTATTTACATTTGTATTGTCATGAACATATCTCACTGAGGAGAGAAGGGTCAGCCGCCCTGCATCGTCAATTAATTGTGGAAACATTTCATATACATGTTGCACCATATGAGGATTACCTAGGTTTTTGGAAAAAAAGTACATGGACCAATGTTGGGGCAAAAAGGTAGAAATTTTAGAGAACTCCGAAAAATGAAATTGTTGACTTTATGAGACTACTGATCCGGCCGAGGCTGAGATATGGTTGAAAAGGATGGAACGTGTGTTCAAACAGATGAATATGTCAGAAGAACGTTTTGATTACACGTTGTCTCTTCTTTGAAGCAATACTTAATATTGGTGAGAAACAGTCCCACAATCTATGATACAACCTCTGATACTCAGTTCAGACGATTTTCCTAGAGAATTTAATGATAAATATATGCAAGAAGTGTATTGTGATGAGAAGTAAATAAAGTTTTTGTCTTTACAAGGAACTATATTTGTTGTTGATTATGAGTTGGCATTGTTTCAGTATACACGGTTTATCTAGACTGCGTGGTGCGAGTTAACTCAGTTGAGCTGCCAGTGGGTATTGATTCCCTTGTTCATATACAAATCTAATATTATCACGGGTATAAATTGGTTGTCACTTCATCGAACTAAGGCAGCTTGTCATGTTAAAGAAATGATAATATAATCATCGAGACGAGATCGAGTGATATTTAATGGTATCGACCAATTGCAACTTGTCTTATATTAGCTACATCGACTTTTCAATTTATTCGAAGTGGAAATCTCAGTGGATTATCACCTGATCAAGAGACAAAATTCACTATTGAGTTACTACCAGGTACTGCATCTATTTCTATTCATCCTTATCAAATGTTTTGATTAGAGTTTCAAGAGTTGAATAAATAGTTACAAGAGTTGTCAGACAAGAGATATGTATGACTAAATATTTTACTTTGGAGAGCACCAATATTATTTTTGAAGAAGAAAGACGACACACTCCGACATTATATACACTATTGGAAGTCGAATCAAGTGACTGTGAAGAATAAATATCTATTGCCGAGAATAGAAGACTTATTGATTAATTTCAAGGTACGTAACTGTTTTCGAGCACTGGTTTTCGCTCAAGATACCATCAGTTGAAGATAGCTAAAGAGAATATTGCTGAAACACCATTTTAAACTCAGTACGATCATTATGAGTTTTGGTTATGCCTTTCAAATTAACTATTGCACCTACAATTATTTATGGCATTGATGAATGAATTCTCTCAACCATTCCTATATCACTTAGTGATTATTTTTATTGACTTACTATTATATTTCACAAAGTACAGATGAGCATGTTAATCACTTGCAGTAAGCATTACAAGTTTTGCGAGATAAACATCGTATTGCAAGGTTGGGTAAGTGTGAGTCTAGCCAGATCATATGGTATTATTGGGACACATGGTATTAGGTTGAAGAATAGAAATGGATATACAAAATACTGAAGTATTTGTCAACTGAAAATGATTCTCGATTATGGTTGAATTGATGAAGATGTTATTACGGAAGAGTTCTTCTCTTATATGGAGTGAAGCAAGTCAAAACAGTTTTGATGAGTTGAAGCATTGATTGACTATGTTGTCTATATTGGTTATTTCCACAGGTACATGATATTATATTATTTGAAGTAATGCACTGCAACATGGATTTGGTTTTCTATTTTTGATCTGGATTTCTATTAAAAAAAATGGAGGGTTTATTGCTTATGCGTCAAGGACAATCACGAGTACATGGAGCTTCTTATTCTATTTCTGATCTGGATTTAACAGTGTGGTTTTCCTTCGAAGATTTGGCATCATTATTTGTACGGAGGACTTCGTCGAATTCTGGTTGATCACGAGAGTTTGAAATATTTGAAGAGTAAGAAGGAGTTGAATATGAGATTAAGACATTGGATGGAGTTTCTTACAGAATATGATTGCACCATCGAATACCATCTTAAGAAGGTGAATGTTGTTACAGATACTTTGAGTTACAAGTCAAGTAGAGTGATTACACGTATGCAAATAACATCATTATTAAAGTATTAATGTTGGTCGAAGAGGAAGATGCAAGTCGTAGAGTTTGTTTCGAGGTGTTTGACGTGTCAAGATGTTAAAGCAGATGATCATATGTCTACAGGTTTGTTGAAGCCTTTAGCTATTATAGTCTTGAAATGAGAACGCAATTACGATACTTTGCTATATGTTACTGAGAACACAAAAAGGCAAAAGATGTTGTTTAGATGAATGTAGAGAGACTAACAACACATTTCTTACCGATCCGATAGATTTCTTCGTTATATCACTTAGCTGAAAAGTATGCGAAAGATGCAGCACGATTATATGGTATTTTATCTTTTATGTCTAGCAGAGGTCTGCAATTTACTATCTATGGAGACATGATTATATTTTAGTAATATTTTTCACCAACAGAAAGATGGTAAGTCAGAGAGAATTATACAGATGTTAGAAAGAAATGAATTTTGCGGACAAAATTCTTAAAGAGGGGAAGAATTGTGACATCCCTAACCCGAAACATGTATTATTTTGCATATTATCATATTATATTGTCATTGCATATTGAATTGTCATTTTTACTACATAGATATCAAGTGTGTCATAGAGAATATATTTATTGTTATGACGACTCAATATAGTCGAATATATGGATAGTTTTGATTTACGGAAATTGTTAAAATAGATGTGTAGTGTATTGTATAATATAAATTAGTATATATATATATATATATAATAATAATAATTATGTATTTGTGTGTGCATGTGTACCATATAGTACTAGCATTTATGTACGTACATATAAACAAATATATATACACACATGCATTTAGATAGATTAGAGTTCCATATATTAAACAAATTCAATTGTGTAGTGTACGTGTTGTTAGTATATAGTATGCATGATATATTTTTGTACTTGACGTGTTGCATTTTAACTAAGGGCATGACACTTGTATTTATAACATTTAATGTTAATTGGTATGAGTAAGCAAAGTGGCCGACGTACATATTTGTGTAAAAATATATCTTTTGAATAAAAATAAAAAGAGAGAGTTTGAGAGAGTTTAGGGGAAAACAAAAGTTGAGAGAAAAGTTTTGGATCGAGAGTTGTAAATCAAGTGTCAAAACCAGGAGCTCAATAAGTTTACACATCATAATCAGGTGTGTATAAATCACACTTTTATTTTACATGTTTTACTTGCTTTCTTGCTAGGTGTTAAACAAAATAAATGATTTGATTATATGATGTGATCCTATATGATATATGTTTTTGATATAAATGGTGGAATATGATATGGATATGTGATTGGTGCAATGAATATGAGGTTGTAAAATGAGTTATATGATAGAAATATGTAATTGATGTTTTACATATGGCATTGAAAGTACATGAATCATGTGATTAAAGAGGATCTGTGACAGCCTTGTACTGGATCTGAAATTACAGAGGGACCTATGAGTCCAAATACAGAGGGACCTATGTGTCTAAATACAGAGGGACCTATGAGTCAAAATACAGAGGGACCTATGAGTCCAAATCATAGTGGGACCTACGAGTCAATCATAGAGGAATCCCGGGCAGATACCAGGCTTGACTGTTACAGAATAATAAACTGAATAGAGTGGCATATGCATATGAATATGAAATGGTTTGTTTTTAAATTATGTTATATATTGCTTCTGATTATATGTATTGATAAAAGAATATGCTTGATGTTTGTATCATGTGAGATTAAAGGTGAAAATTTATATATACTGAGTTGTGGCTCATATAAACCACTAAATTTTTCAGGAATAAGATAGCAGTAAAGTTTTGAGTGACATGGGTCCCACAATGTTTATCAGGTTCGGCGGCTGACGCATTTTGGCAACCTTCTCCTCCTCATCATTTTGCATGTAGATGAATGTATAGTATATAGAGTGGTGACAGGGTTCCACTACTGTGTAGAATGTTTTGAAATATGTACTTGTTAAATGATGAATTTTAGAATTATATAATATGTGTGTTCTATGAATTAGACACGTGTATTGATTGCTTTTATGATAAGGGATTTATTATTATAAGAATATACGTCAGAGGGGGAGGTGTGACAAGTTTAAAGGTGGTATCAGAGCGGGGATAGAATCCCGCTGGGACATAGTATTCATTTATCAATATGAACATTTATGTTATAAGTTTTATTTACATTTGTATTGTCATGAACATATCTCACTGAGGAGAGAAGGGTCAGCCGCCCTGCATCGTCAATTAATGTGGAAACATTTCATATACATGTTGCACCATATGAGGATTACCTAGGTTTTTGGAAAAAAAGTACATGGACCAATGTTGGGGCAAAAAAGGTAGAAATTTTAGAGAACTCCGAAAAATGAAATTGTTGACTTTATGAGACTACTGATCCGGCCGAGGCTGAGATATGGTTGAAAAGGATGGAACGTGTGTTCAAACAGATGAAATGTCAGAAACGTTTGATTACACGTGTCTCTTCTTTGAAAGCAATACTTAATATTGGTGAGAAACAGTCCCACAATCTATGATACAACCTCTGATACTCAGTTCAGACGATTTTCCTAGAGAATTTAATGATAAATATATGCAAGAAGTGTATTGTGATGAGAAGTAAATAAAGTTTTTGTCTTTACAAGGAACTATATTTGTTGTTGATTATGAGTTGGCATTGTTTCAGTATACACGGTTTATCTAGACTGCGTGGTGCGAGTTAACTCAGTTGAGCTGCCAGTGGGTATTGATTCCCTTGTTCATATACAAATCTAATATTATCACGGGTATAAATTGGTTGTCACTTCATCGAACTAAGGCAGCTTGTCATGTTAAAGAAATGATAATATAATCATCGAGACGAGATCGAGTGATATTTAATGGTATCGACCAATTGCAACTTGTCTTATATTAGCTACATC
>NW_024599013.1:372500-387951 GCF_004379255.2 Salvia splendens | reverse complement strand
CCTCCTCAATCTGACCAATCCGGACTCGGACCCACATGGGAAGGATCAAGTCCCCCCTTCGTCAGTCGTCTTGATCCGCCAGACGATCTTCTTGCAGAACCTTGAAGAGGCTTGATGGGAAAGAGAAGTGAAAAAGGAGAACAAATGGAAGGTCTCTCTCTACCTCACAAGCTCTTGGATCCCATGGCTAAAGAAGAACCCTCATTTGGCCTTTGTTTAAAGAGGAACAATCCTACCGGACTCATTTGAGATAGGAATGGCTAAACTTATTGTCCTAGGAAGAAAGCTAATGAAAGCAAAGGGCAAGAAAATCTTGGTTTAATAGAAGTTAGTCAAAATCTCGCTTTTCTCCATTGTACTATGATTGCTAGATAGCATTCCAAGCTCCAAGATCGAACGGGAATTAGTAGTAGTGCTAGTGAGGGTATGGAAATGGAATTCATCGATTCTTTCCAGAAGTTATATAAATTGGACCCTAGACCGGGTGACTTTTTCGTGCTTGTCCTTGGAAATAAGAGAAAAATGTTCAGCCCTTTTCTAAAGAAGAGATTGAAGAAGCGGTGTTCAATCTAGGGGAGATCTTACTCATTTTTAATAAATAAATACGATGGTTTTAGGGTTTATTCAGGCTTATGGGCTTTGTTAGAAGTGGGAAATGATTTCTAATTTGTTTGCAAACGATAGACAAACGGTCCTGGTTATTTATGTTTAAGTGATAGATAAGATCGAAATGCGGTTCTGCAATGGTAGTAAGACCATCAGTTGGACCCCCGGTTTCTATGAACTCATCTGATCCAATGTCCATATCCAGTTGACCGGGTCGAACTATCAGCAGTGGAGAAGGCAACAAGAGCACCACAAAACGAAAAAGGCGGAGATATATATCACCAGCGGCAGAGGTAGCAACATCTAAGCCAGTATCTGGGCCAGTTGGCTTCGTCGACTCAGCAATTGAAGTGGTTGATCTTGAACCAATTTGTTTCATCAGTTGCCCCATTACCACCCGGTAAACTCTCCTGGATCAATAGCATTGGATCGGGAATGTGGCCATTTCCACTATAGCCCATTGATCTACACAGCGGATAAAGACTCTTCGACTAAGACATTGCCTTTCTATTTCATTTGTTGACTGTTCACATTTCACTGGCCAGGTTCGAGACTCTCTTCCCTTCGCCCTTTGCTTGCGCATTCATGAGGTCTTCCGCTTTCGTGCTTTCCGGGGACGTAGATTGACTTCTAAAAACGGAGCATTCTTAGTCGAATCTACTCCGTTTATTATGGGACTCTGAGCTAAATGCTTGGTTCTTCCCCGAGTAGCTCTTATTGTTTCTTTCTTTCTTGGCCCCTGTCGGAAGAGTAGGAGAATCTTCTCTTCTTTCTTGCTTCCGGTCTTTGTTAAGTATTTCGATTTCAGCTCCTTTGTTTAGTTCATAGTTAGTGGAAGATTATCTTCTTTGTTGCTGAGTTCTTTGTCTAGGCCAAACTAGCTTCCGGAAGAGACTAATTGAACTCCTCACTCGTCCAACTCGTCGAAACTTTAGAATTAGTTCGCTTGTTGGAATCGCTCGTTAGTTTGCTGAATCGTTCAAACTTGCTAACCTAATCTGCATTTCTTGCCTCCTCACGATAGATAAGAGGTACCTTCAAAGTGTGCTTAAAAGGCTCTCTTTTGTTTTCAGTAACCGAGGAGTAGTAGTGTAGTGGTAGTCCCGCCCCGTGAGTAGTGTGAGTAGTCCCACCCGAGGTTAAAGCAGTCCTAACCAAAGAGGCTAAACGAAAGAGGGCGACCGTTGCTAGAGTTCATACCTCAGATGATCGCTAAGACCCGACGTAAAGCGTTAGACCTGCGGGCTTTTCTTAACCGAAGATGTGACCCGTTGTTCTTCGAATCCTCTTCCTGCACCTGCTGCTAAGTCCCCTTTCTTTGACCATGTCTCCCCAGCCGAGTGACAGTATGAATGAATGCGTTAAAACCAACCTCTGATAATGTACCCGCTTCAACGGTTAGAGGAAGGCCAAGACAAACAACTTACTCTTTCTTCGACCTTTCGGTGTTGTGTTAAAAAGGTAGGTACTTTGTTCGGGAGACTGGAGTGAAATACCAATATGTGCGGCTAAAGGTTAAAAGGAGTAAAGAACATAGCTAAATCTGTTTTGTGATATGATGGACATTAAGTTCTACATTTCCTTATTGCAGTGTATTTTTGCCAGGGGTATATTGATACGTGAATTAAGTTGCTCGGGGCCCATCCCAAGCAGCCTTCACTCACTACCCGGAACGGGCCATTAACAATACTCTTTTACCAACTAGGACGAGGAAACAGCTTTCCTTCATTTCCTTCAGAGGAAAACAAGGGCATTTATGAGAGCGTTTCAACCAATTAGGACTTTACAGAATTCACAATCGGTGATTTCGTCAATCCAGTCTCGTATGAGGCATAATTTCTTTTCCCTGGAAAGGGCTAGGGTCTCATCCTTCTCTGCTTCATCTATGGCGCCATACGAAGACTGAAATTCTCCTCCTTATGGCCGTAACAACCACAGTGATAACACACAAGGTGCAGCCCCTCGTATTCAATACGTCTTATTCTCTTTCGAAAGGCCGTTCTACTCTCACACTGGTTACGAAAGGAGATTCACTCGGCAGAAAGGCTTTCTACCATAGAGGCTTCCTTATCTCATGATTGATATAGGCGCACCTTTACTTAATGGAGGGAGCTTTTATGTTAGTGCAGTGCTTGATAACAGGAAGAGCAGCAAAGCGCGGACTTGAAGAGCCGAAACTCCTTCACAGCAGCAAAGGAGAAGACAGAGTGACTATGAACCTTAAGCAGCGAGCGCACCTTTCTTTACTAGAATAGCAGCAAACAAAGAAAGAGCAGCAGCCCATAGGGAACAAGGCTAGGGAAGTCACCTTAATAGGTCTCAGTAGCTCGTAGTATTCAAGATTTCCGATCATAAAACCACCCCCTCAAATTCCAAGGGATCGAGGTAGACTTGGCCCTATTCATTCATCAATCTATCTTATGCTATATAGAGCATGGGCCATTCCCTTTCGGACCGGGGCCGATTCGACAAGGGAGAGATAGGCTCAAACTCGAAAGTACGTTGATAAGGGAGCGCGGAAGGACAAGTTTAATGAATGAAAAAGCAAGAAAGTCAGGGATGGTGCGGAAGCACGTAAGCATCCCGAGCAAGATAGATAGATCTTCCGTTTTGGTGCGGAAAGACAAGCGCTGAGCAAAAGCGTTCGCAATCCTCTCCTAAGACGAGTCAAATAAGGGAGTAGGAAGGAGAATAGATCATTTACGGTAGGCTGCTTCTTCGCAATCAGCCCTAGATGACTGATCGTCCATGCTTACACGCAGGAGCGCTCACAGACTCTCGCTCGTTCACCCCGCGCCTAGCACTAAGGCAAAGGGAGAGAGCTAAACGAAGTCCCGAGAATGAGCCCGGATCCTGCTTGCTTAGCCTGGGCCTTAGCTTCAACGACCTCTCTAGTACAGTACACCTATTCTATTTAAACCCCAAAGTCAGGCACCTACCGTTACACCTTCCTTCCAGAGTCCTCTTCTGCCTTTGGTTTTATCCATGGGATCAGTGGCCCCTTCCCATCGATCTAGTGGGGGCATAACTCTTATCATCTCGGTCGTGGGAAATACACAGGAACGAGCCGTCTAGCACCCAACCAACACTCAGGACAATGGACACTCGGGAACGCGCCTGCCAGGATAAGGAAGGCGCAACTAGACTCAAAGGTCCTAAGCCTGGCTTTGCCTCTTGGATATCACTTAGGCTCAATCGAAGATGAACTGAGAGAAGACCTCTGGTGTCTGGATTCTTATGCGGAATCAAAGCAAGCCGGAGGCTGGGCGAATAGATTGTTGCTGGATTACGAAGGGATCGAATCTGATCTGCCTATGCGAACCTGAGGGGTGACGGGGCGGCTAAGACGCCCTGAGCCCTTACTGAATCGAGAAGATAACTATCCTTTCTTTTTCATTCAAAGTTCGCATCAGCTCCTTGGTGCTTACGAATACGATTAGCTATTATGCCCTTTCCCTCTCTTTACGCTCTGTTCTAGAATAGAGAAGTGAGTATATCAAGGCACCCAAAGCATCGATTAGACAAGAGAAAAGTAGGGAGTCGTCGGAGATGTAGAAGAGGTGACCCGACCCAAGAAGAGAAAGAGGAGAGCCGAGCGAGAAGAGAGAAGAGCTAAACCTCAGATGTGGCCCGTTCGGGGCCGAGGTCAGCATATTGATTTCCGAGCTAACCGAAAGACGATGTGAGACTTAACAGCCAGACATTCATAGCGTTTCTTGCCCCAACTAACGGGAATCAATAGGAAGGTTTCACCGCAGGTGTCTTCTTCGATCTGATGGTTTGAAAGCAGTAAGTAGAAGAGTAGCTCCTCAATATGTATGGTTTCCTGGTTTCAGTAGTCAAGGTAAATCGGTATTCACGTTCATGTAGCGAGGATTGCACCAAAGTGTAATCCGAAGTGGAGCTAACTCAATATGCAGGTTTTGTAGCTACGCCTTGTGTGAAACCGGGTAACCCAGATTCTAAATCTAAATCACTAATTAAGAAAAGCATTGATTGGCCGTTAGGCTTTCATGCACGAATTTCGAGAGAATTCTTTGTCCGAAGGAGTTCCGGGAAAACCCGACAAAAAGTATGATGCGTAGCGATGAACAGATTGGAAAGCGGTCAATCCTAGGCAAGATGCAGATGCTGCTGAAAACTTCCTTGGCCTTTAGGCCTTCCTCGATTGTGAAAAAGTCGGCAATCAATCGTTGAAAAAGTCCCAGTTTATGAGTGAAATCATGGGAAAATCCATGATCGACGGAAAGGTCCGAGATCAATAATCCCATGAGCTGCGCAACAAGATGAAAAGTAAACAAGAAAGTTCCAATCTTAGGAGTTAGGAGTTTTATCCGGCCTTTAGGCGAAGCCATTTGAAACTTCCTTGGTGCTTGCAAACTCGATCAACGGGAGGATCCGAAGGAGCTGAAAGCGAAAAACTAGAACAAACAACTTCTTGAGCCAACGGTTCTCTACTCTTCTTCCGACCCGCCTTTCCTGAACCAGAGGAGCAAAGCAGCGAGGAGAGGAGAAACAAACAAGCAACAAGATCCTTGCTTTTTAATCCTTTTGCCAAGGAGAGGCCTCCAAAGGAGAAGGGAAGCGGAAAAGCTAGATCTAGATTTATCTTAATATAAACAAACTAGTTCCATCTTCCTCAACAAGCAGATTACTATCGGAAGTAAAGCGGAATAGCGGAATGAAAGTCCCGCTGAAGAACTATCAAGCTGCAAAAGATGCTTGAGAAAGCGATGGTTGCTGAGTATCTGATACCTCCGAACATCAGGAGAACAACTTATTAGCGATAAATGATACTTTTGAGTCCACTCTTTCAGAAGATTCAAATCCTGTCATCCTCAGTAACCGAAGCTTAGCCAAAGGAGCTCTAGAGCTACAGATTCCGTAGCTCCTCGTTATCACGCCTTCGGGCTAATAACCCTTTCCTGAACCTTATAGCCGAAGTCAGGAACTTCTTGACAAAGCTAAACCTGCCAAAACGAGGAAGATTCCTCTAGTCTTTGGAGCTAGTTAAACGCTTCAAAACCAGGAAGAAGACTCAGCGAATTAACCCGCTGGTTAGATCGATTGAACTCCTTACACTGATAGAAGACAAGGGAACTAAAGATCGAATGAACCCGTAGGATATATCCAATTCACCCTTGCGAGAAGAGATTTCTTCCCGTTAAGAACGCTACTGTTACTGAAAAGATACAGAGCGAACAAGCCCGGTTCATCGATTAGTAAGAGACCAATTCATAAGTAATAGAAGAGTAAGAGCTCGATCAATTCGAAGATGTGCTAGAGTAACTTCTCGACCCCATGAGCTGAGCCACGAGCGGATCAGGTCTATTGACGATCCCGCGAAGCCGGTAAGTCAGAGGAGCGAAGCCTACTTCTGATTGATTGAGTTTGGTACGAAAGTAAAGGAAGAATTTCTCATATACATGTATTTTTGAAATCAAACAACAAGGGATCAATCGGGAGGTGTGAGTCAGTAGTGATGCAACGTAACGGGTGTAGTGAGTCAGGAGTCGTTCGAACGAGCTCAACGGCGGATGTTGCATTCCTGCATTCAATCAAAGACTAGGGATAGGTTGGTGATTGCAGTTAACCCAAAGATGTGGCATTCATGCATGAATACTAGTACTGTAGTTAATGCGCTCTTGCTTGTTAGCTAAGAACGAATAGGAATAGAGGATTGAAGATGCTCGACCAAAGGTTGCTGTTTGTTTGGTCTGGATAAGCAGGCAGGGACAGGCTCCTCGAGCAGCTATTCGTTGATAGTCAATCATAATATGCCATTCGATGCAGCGGATTCTCCTATTGCGTCCTTCAGCCAGGAGCTATTCTTTCACAAAGAGCTTCTTCGTGCACAACATATTATGATAGCGGTTTTCGTTTTCTATCTAAGACCGGTTAGGGCCGCCGGGCATTCCTCTAAAGCCAGAGTAAATGGCCTCAGATCTTCTTTAGATGAGACCCCATCGTGATAGAAGGACCGTCATGTAGCAGCGGGCGGGTCCTTATTCACTAGCAAAAAGGGGTAGAAGACCTATTGCGGATGAAATAGAATCCGCACACGGTAAAGACTCCTCCAGTGCCAAAGCTCCATCCCTCCCAGTTCGGTTTGACTTCTATTCCATCTTATTCTATTGAATTTGAAGCCATAGAGTAGAAGGTGAGATTCTATATTCTATAGCCTATGCGCCTGCTTCTGATGAGATAGAAGTAGCAAGAACAAACAGTGATGGACTATCGGGTGATAGGCCAGAACGATTAGTAGCGGAACGTATCGAAGAAAGCAAGTCTCTAACAAGAAGTCCAATAGCAATCCAGTAACAAGTAAAGAGCCAACTCACTAGCCTATCCAAGGAATTCTTTCAATGGCTGCTAAGTCAAGGAAGGGTGTTCTAAGTAAGAAGGTATTCTTAAAAGTCCCACCTCTCTCCGCATGTCGCTACTAAAAGCATCAAGCATCGGTCAATTCACAACGATCAGCCATAACGGGCTATTGGCGCTTACTAGAAGGGATCAAGTATTGGTAATAAAGCTTGTTAGCGATGCTTGAGAGTATCAAAGTCATTGGTGTTCTCGTGTGTATGAGTAAGGGATTAAAGAAAGTATGCTTAGCGGTTAACTTCCTCATTCTAGTGAACGAGCACTTCCAACTACTAGATCTGGAAATGCTTCCACGTATGCTTTCGATCAACGGCTATCTGAGAAAAGTCAAGTGGAGCCCAAAAGAACTAGGCGCAATCGCTCTCATCTTTTAATGGTTACGATCCAAATCGGGATTCCCTTCTTGGTAGAACGAATGAGTGAGGCTTGCTTGTACGGAAACTCTTATGAGTTGAGCCGATGCGGAATGCGTTATGTTGAAAGTGTTCTCAAGTGACGATGGTACCCATCGGACGGCAGCTTCTTCTAAGCCAATAAAAGATTCTTGATCCCTTTCTCTACTGCATTGGTATGGAACTCTTGGGTTACTTAGTTAGATTGCAGTACAGCCTGCTTCTCACATGCAATTTTTGCTGCTCCGGTAGCTAGTCTTTTTGTCAGGTGGAACTAACGAAGCAAAGCCTGCTTGGTTATCCTATCTACCCTAGGTGGAAGGGGGGAGTTCCTTCTTTAACATCTGTGGGTTGTGCTCGTTCCGCTTGAGGGCTTTCTTATGTACATGGTTGAACTGAACTTCCGAATACAATCTATCTTACCAACCTGTGCCGCTTTATTATTATTATGTCTATAGATGCAATCTAAGGCTTGAATTCCGGAGGGAAAGATGCCATCTGCCCTGGTCCAAAACTCTGTTGAAAACATAAGCGCTGCCCGCCCTTCGCTACTAGAAATGGTAGAAGGCGAGCTGCTGACAAGAACTGCAAGTCATTCCATTAGCGACTTTTGTTTTGCCAACTAGAGCTCATAGAACAACTCGGCTAGCCCGGATCCATCTCATAGGCTTCTTTGGTGGCTTTCCCCTTTCGCTACTTTCTTAAGATTGAAATGGAAGTCAAGGAACCTATAGACAAAACGCTGGTTTGGCTCATCTAGATCAAAATTCCATTGGCAGCCATCGATTTCAGAGCCTAAAACCAGCAAAGCGAGCAAGTTTAGAAAGGAGGGACTCATTCCACCCGCCGCTTGGATTGCTGAAATCGCTCAATTGAAGCCAAACCGGGTTCCTCGATAGAGTCTATTGAGATGCCAGTCAACGGTTGGCAGGGCTTGTTATGCCCAAAACAAGGCTTTTGATAAAGGATTCTCGGCATCAAATCAATAAGTCAGAGCTGGCTTTCGGCTCGGGTCAATTAACTCTTTCTTTATCTACAGCAAATAGCCAAAGAGCTGATGAAAGAGCACCGTCTTCTCTTATTCCTGAAAAGATCTGCAGAGCAGTTATTACAAAAAGACTAGCATCTCTAACAGGAAAAGCAAGCAAAGGAATTGACTCACTGACTGGTTTACTTGATTGATTGCTTGCCCGGTTAATCTTTCATAAACAAGCACCTGGTGCTCCCTGAGCCCGAAGCTCCGCACTCCTGACTACTCTCGTTTATCATTATCTAGAGCTTCCCGATCCAAGGTTGCTCTGCTCCCACCTATCGGTTCACTAGGACAAGGACATGGGATTTATTCGTCCCAATCCTACCGCTCCGTGGGTCTACGTGGTTGATAGATTGCGCCTGCTTTATCATGGCCTAGATTGAGTGCTTTCACTCATTACCCATGCATATTACCAGAGGAGACGATAGTTCAACTTGGCATCGAGCTACGAGTCACTTCTTCCTCGACTATGGGTGGCGTGATGCTGCTGGGCATGGTCCTCTATATGATGACTTCTCGTACCCTTTCCCGGCTATCGATTTCGATATGGAACTGCCTTGGTTCCGTCTATTGAGACGGAGGTTAAGCTTTGTTATGTTGTGTACAGGCGCTCTTTCTTTGTTAACCCGTCTGGTGCGCAGCTGTATGCCTGTGTAGGTGGTCCCCGCGTGGGGAGCTCTTGGGCTTTGCCCGTGTGTATGGCATGTTTGGTTCTCGGGCTAGGGGTTCCGATGAAAGACTTTGATGAGTGCCCATCATCCAACTAGAAATATCATAAGAGAAGAAAGATCGTAGAAAAGATAAGAGAAAAGTTTGCTCCTTATTCTAGGGGGGGTCGCGGTTTGAGTTGGGTTCGAGTCCCATAGCCCCTGATGTGGTGAAGTTAGGTCAAATTTCGAGTTTCTTGTTATGACTGGTCTTCGTGTACGAGTGTTAGAACTTTTCTCTTTTCTACTTGCGAAATTGGGAGAGTGTATGAGTTGCCTACTAGAATGCGTCACCATGTCTCCAATAGAATGGGATTGTCCTTCCGTCTTTTTCGTTCCATGGATTTATTCGTTTTGGAGAGACTTACCTCACGATCTGAAGTGTATCCTTCTTTCCTTGCTTCTTGCGTTCTCTCTTTATTTATTCCGATACCGTAGCTATTGGTATTGCTATGACTATGGTCCTTTCGTTTTCTATTCTCTCTTTTTCTTTTGTGCCGTAGCTTGCGTAGTACTTCATCCTATTACTTTAGTGACCATGGCCTCCTATTGTGATGGAGTAAATTCGTTCCCTTCCCCCCCGACTCCGGTTGAATTGCCGGAAGAGCCACTAACTCCGCCCGCCGAGCCGGTAGTTCAACCGCAAGCTCTGCTTCTGCTCACGGATGAAGCGAGAAGGAGCATCCTTTATCGGAGGTACTCGCTCCTCAATTTGGGGGGGAATGACGACCTGCGACGTATGGTATCCATTATCGACGCGCAGCTCGCAGTCGAACGCGATATTGAAACGGCCCTGTTGGATGATGGATTTCGTCCCCAGTCCATTATCTATCGAATTAACGAGATAAGGGGGTTGATCCATTCTCCGCAAGGGGAGCTTTTGAGTGAGCAAACGTACCGGTCGTACGTCACTCAGATAAGAGAACATGGAACCCGAGGAAGCATTCCCTATCGCCGGATTATGAGAGCCATCCAAAACTATGATCTCCTTTTAGAACGATCATAGTGGGGCGGGGCGCCTTGTTCGCATTAATGATGGCCTTCTCTTCTTGAACCAACGATTCCCTTTCGTTGTAAGGGACAGCCTTCCCGACGTACTGGTTATAACATTTGAATTTTTCTTACATTCTACGTTCCCGACACGGATCCTATTAAATATTTTACATTTTCTATGATCATCTCTATTTCAGGTATTCGGGGAATCCTCCTTAATAGACGAAATATTCCTATTATGTCAATGCCAATTGAATCAATGTTATTAGCTGTGAATTCGAACTTTTTGGTATTTTCCGTTTCTTCGGATGATATGATGGGTCAATCATTTGCTTCATTGGTTTCAACGGTGGCAGCTGCGGAATCTGCTATTGGGTTAGCCATTTTCGTTATTACTTTCCGAGTCCGAGGGACTATTGCTGTAGAATCTATTAATAGCATTCAAGGTTAAACATGACTCCTAGAGAGTTACCAAAATACGAATTTCTCCTTTCGTTTTCTTCTTTCTTTTTCTTGGTTGGCAGGGTCAGGGCCTTTCTCGCTGGGCGAGCACATCCGATTCGAAAGTCCTTTCCTAAACCACTTCCCGTTCAGTTGCTGAAAGATAGAGATAAGGTTTTCTAAATGAGATCTTGTTCCACGAATATGCAGGCTAGAAAGATGCTATTTGCTGCTATTCTATCTATTTGTGCATCAAGTTCGAAGAAGATCTCAATCTATAATGAAGAAATGATAGTAGCTCGTTGTTTTATAGGCTTTATCATATTCAGTCGGAAGAGTTTAGGAAAGACTTTCAAAATGACTCTCGACGGGAGAATCCAGGCTATTCAGGAAGAATCGCAGCAATTCCCCAATCCTAACGAAGTAGTTCCTCCAGAATCCAATGAACAACAACGATTACTTAGGATCAGCTTGCGAATTTGTGGCACCGTAGTAGAATCATTACCAATGGCACGCTGTGCGCCTAAGTGCGAAAAGACAGTGCAAGCTTTCTTATGCCGAAACCTAAATGTTAAGTCAGCAACACTTCCAAATGCCACTTCTTCTCGTCGCATCCGTCTTCAGGACGATCTAGTCACAGCGTTTCACTTATCAGTGAGTGAAAGATTTGTCCCCGGGTCTACGTTGAAAGTTTCTATAGTAGAACTCATTCGAGAGGGCTTGGGGGTCTTAAAAATGGTTCGGGTGGGGGGTTCTCTTAAGAATAAAGAAAACGAATAGAATCTAATTCATGTTCACAGAAGAGCGGATCCAATACCAAGACGACTTCTTTCTCAGGAAGTGCAGCAAGTACTTGATAAATTCTGGACTGGAATATCATACCCCACGACAGATATACTGACCGACAAGATCAATAGTAGAAGAAGGAAGGTTTTTCGAGAGCTTAGATCCGCATGAGGTTTTTTCCGTTATGACAGAAAGAGTTGTGAAAGAAAAAGCTTCTAAATAGAAAAGGTACGTAGTAGCTTTACTAGAAAAGGAAAAGGCTGAACTCATTTAGAAGTCTAATTTTTCTACTTAGTCAACTAATCGACTCCATCTCCCACTCCTGGTTCTATCAAACTAGACACGGAATACCTGGAAATGAATAGCTGACTTCAGCAGGCATAGAGACCATAAGCTTTCTCTCCAGTACTTTGTCCACCGATCCTTCTTTCCATGCTCCTATCTATACTGCAGCTTTCACTCTACCAACTGAATCCTCATCTATATTTTGATATGAACCTAAACCAGTAACTGAATCCTTATCTGTCGAGGCTACTAGCTATCGGCCTGTAAGGTATGCGTAGCGAGGTAGCTAATCATACATGTAGAGAATCTTTGACTGGGCTGGGTTATAGCGATGAGAGCAGCGGGGCAAATCCGAGGCGAAGACATGGGCATGTAGAGAGATAAACCACTGGATGGTAGGTGTCATCTGGCCGGGATTGAGGGAGCATTATCAGACTCTCGTTGACGAGTCCCGTTGGTTAGAACTCTCAAATCTTATTCTGGTGGGACAACTGGTTGGGTTTTTCTATTGCCGAAAAACTGAGTTTGCCGAACTCTATCAGATCATGGACTTCTCAGACAATTTATTATTATTACTACGACAATAGATGGCATTTCTCAGCTTCATTTATTGTTCGATATCCTCACATTGTTGAGCAGATTATATATATATATATTCCAATCACTCAGGTGTCTACCGAGAAAAGGATTTGGCAGAAATCGGTTTTTGGTGATCTCACCTCTAGCATTGCTTACTTACATCTCAGACCGTCGTTCCCTCAAGTGGCGTGGGGCTTTTGGATATGGGAGAATTACATCCCAGAGAGACGTACACTGGTTGTGTGGCGGTCATGGTAGGCTGCCCTTGTGGAGTGTTCTTTCAAATCAGGGGTTTCAGGGTCCTTCTATGAATGGAAATCCCATTTGCAACAAAAAAAGACGGGTTTTGGCGACTCTATCGATTGAAATGCCCGTAGTCTAACCGGAGAAGCTTACCTTAGCAATACCTTTGGCCTCGGAACCCCTACTTGCCTTTACAAGGGGCTTTTCCCTCTACAACGCGGAAAAACGTTGTCTCTACTTAGCTACTTGGAAAGGCAAGGCTTGCTCTTAGCATGCTAACAATCCATCTTTGAAAAGCGAGAACTGGTCTTTCTTTACCCTTTGAAGAAATAGGCCCGTATCGCCGCTTTGAATCAACAAATTCCTTTCTAGAGAAAGCTCTTTTTAGCCTCAAGCAATAATCACCCACGAGGGTGGGATATCGTACGAAATTTCGCTATTAAGTTGTTGAACCCTTAGAACTCATCAATTTGTCTTCATCCCTTCTAGTCTTCGACCTCTCCCATGTGGAAAGGTATATCCTTAGTTTAGTAACTCGAAGTCGGAAAGAAGGAAAAAGAAAGAGCTTAGTCGGGCTTAGTCCCTGAGGTGTTAAGCAATTCCGAAGCATTCCTTTTTTGGAGCTTGCTGCTAGGCGGTGGGATTGTTTGACTGTCCTGGGGTGTGTACCACCAAGTGTTCGAATAATGATCAATTACTGATCGAATATGGATGTATGGAGAAATTCTTGGGATCCGAATCAAGACCTAAAGCTTTTTCCCTCCTACCGCGGGCTCTTTGTCGTGAGTCCATGTTCTAATGTCCCTCGTTCTGTTCCTTATCTTTTTTGTCTAGCTCATATTCGTTTTTTACGTAGTTCAGTTTCAAGATCAGAAGGAATCTACCCACGCACGCCGGTTGGGTACTCGGGGTTCAATTCCCTGGTGGTCTAAGGTGAACCGTCTTTCTTCTAATGAATAAGATAGTGGATCGAGAAAGCGCGGGCCTAGTGCGTACTCCTTTAAAAGTAAGAGCAAGCATCTCTTGTCAATCGGATAGGAGCCTCCCTAAATTAAGAATTAAGAAAAGGAATTAGCTTCCTTTGATATTGGACCTATGCATAATTCGATTGACGATCTTCTTCGTCTCCGGGCTTTCTCCCCTCTGCTCCCCTGCCAGCCTTCGAACATTGCTTACCCTGCAGTCTAACATGAACCATGCCATGGCTCTATCCATGCTTTTCTTGTCCAATACCTTACTTTTTCTTACACAAGCATTTCTGTACTCAGATCGGTAGGTATGAAGGTCTTTCCAAACCTCTTTAGTTAGACAATCTGTTATATACGATTCAACGGACATTCAACAAGATAACCCCGAAACGAGGCAACCCCGTTCACTCCGATAAGAAAGGTGTCAAGTCTGAAAGCCAAGACTGGGCAAGAAGAGGGAAAGGATACCTGGATTGAAAACCTCGCTCTTGAAGTGAGTCCTCTTCTCTTAGTGGGAGGAAGGGTTATAGTTAAAGCTACCTGAACTAACTATTTTTCACTCGAATTCAACTTCACTACTCTTAGAGCGAAAAAAGGAGTCGACATCTTCACTTCTTTCCTAATCGAGATTCCCGTGGGCCAGCGGCTTTTGAAAGTGATCTCTTTGCTTGCTGTTTACTGATTATTATTATTATTTATAGTCCAAACGGGTTTCTGGTCTTCTTACTTTATGTTTCGGAGTCATTTGATCCCTTGATCAAGTCCTAACTAGAAATATCTTAAGAGAAGACAATAAATCGTTTGGATTCGAGGCGAAACCCTTCTCCGCCGTTACGGAGTTCTTCTGCTCTAATCTCCAAAATCGAAGGTCAGCTGACTGAAGAGTTAGTATTGATTCATGCAAAGATGCTCCTCTGAAGCTGGAGTAAGGAATTGTCCACCTCACCGCCCTGAAGAGCAGTGGCTCTCTTGTTTTGCACGCCTACAGAGAGAGACTCCAAAAAAAAAGTACCAACGCAACATCGAAAGAAAGAGCAATCAACTATATGCTTAACTCATGCCCCAGGAATCCCTGGGCACAGGGGGTACGAGCTAATCTTTTACTAGAGGGGAAGCTGGGGAAAAGCATAGAGCGTGCGTGCTCAGCTCTCGCCCTCGTCCCATCCGCGAAGCTGAGGCGGGATAAAAGCGTAACTCCCCGGTGTCATAGATTACCTTTCTATCTTCCTCCCCCGTGACGCTCCCAAAGCGATCGCTATCTTTTTCTTTCTTGCTTTCTTGTTGTCTTGAATTGTTATAGAACGGCTTTCTATCAGGTATAGTAGGTAGGATGAAGTGGTATGAAGCGTTAGTGGATATAGCAAGTGTGCCGGGGATGCGGCTCGGGCGTAGTAGGTCTGGACGCCTAGCATGAAAGAGCCTTCTCTGGTAGCGGCACTATACCTTAGTATCTCTCTAGCTTCCAGTCTATCTAAAACGTAGTAGTTAGCAGAGGTAAGTCTGTCTGCCGCTTTCTTTCATAACAGAGCCGTTATTCCCGGCTGGCATAGAAGTCTCTCGCGCGGGCGAAGGAGATGCATTTCTGGTACTGGTAGTATTGGACAAGCTCTCAGGGAATAATCTATTTCTTTCTTATTTCTGCCTTTCTTTCCCATGACGACTAGGAACAGGCAAATCCAAAATTTCACTTTGAATTTCGGACCTCAACATCCTGCTGCTCATGGTGTTTCACGATTAGTATTGGAAATGAACGGAGAAGTGGTGGAACGTGCGGAACCACATATTGGATCACTCCAGTGCGGCACGAAGCCGCTGATGCCGAGTCGGCTCCTATGCCGCTAGCTATGCCCTGCTTGGTCCCCCGGCACGGTGGAGGTTCTGTAGCGCGTCATGAGCACCGGGCTAAGGGGCGGTTGAGCAACTCAAGCGAACCGCCCTACCTTACATAGGGACAGAAGGGAGAAGGTTGTGAAGGTGGCCTCGTTATCCACACCTCCGGTCGGATGAATGGAGGACCGACCGAGACCCGGGTTTCAC
>NW_024599013.1:357500-367500 GCF_004379255.2 Salvia splendens | reverse complement strand
AGACTCACGCATTCAGTGATCTAGAATGCAAGTAGAAAGACTGAACTCCACTCGTCAAGTAGCCTTAGAAAGGCTAGTCTTTGATCAAGAAAGTACGCCGCAAAGTCCGGGATCTTGGCTCCTAAGGCCCTCAAGATGGGATTCAAAATCCTCTTTGTATGTTGTCTCCATGGACTGGTAGGAAAGGTCTGCCTAAAGTGGACCGATTAACCCAGTAGACCGATCTTTCACTCTTCCCACTTTTCGCAGGTCAAGCACCCCCCAAATAGGCTCGCTTCGTTCCGGGTATGCAGAAAGCCCTGGTGCAAATAGATTGAATGAAGATAGTGGTACAAAGAAAAAAAAGTCTTCTTCTTTCTTTAGGCTTTAGGCCTGCCCCCTCCTGTTAGTAAGAAGCAAGGGCTTACACTTCAGCGGTGCCAGCCAAGATCACAAATCCAATGGTATCAAACCCTGCCCCATGGATCTCCTGACCCCATAACACTCGAGAAGAATGAGGAAAGCGCCTTTCGTGATGAAAGTTGTAAGCTCGGATTCTGGATTGAGAAAGAAATCTGGAAAGCGCAGCTTTAGCTGAATCTATTATAGGAGGCGTAGGGTAGGCTCTTTGGAATGGACTACTTCTCATCCGCCGCAGGGAAGCAAGTATCCGGATCCGTTCCAGCTGTCCAAGGCCAAGGCTGGGTCGATCAAAAGCAGGCAAGCCCAAGACAAGAAAAGGGTTGATGGAACCATGCAAAGAGTGCTCATTAACTCACTAGCGTCCCAATCAAATCATTCCAAAGTACTTCCCCATTTCGGAACATGGTGAAAAAGACTGGCGTGTAGTCCGGCGCCTATGTAAGATCTAATATTTTCCTTCGCACCAACCATGAATATATTCTGCCAGTTCTCATTCATCTTTCCCCGACATGAACTATTGGACAAGCGTAGGTCCCAGGTACCACTAAGGCCAAGTCACTAAGCAGCGGAAATCAGCGATAAAAAACCGACTTCAGAAGAGGTGCGGCGAGAAAGTCAGGCTATAAAAATAAGATAGAGATGGGAAAGCAAAGGACATTGATTATTTCATTTCCGAGCTGGGATAAAGCTCTTTGCCGGCGAGAGTGCCATTAAATGGAAAGGGAAAGCCCAAGTCGAAGGAGAAGCCACAAGTCCACTAACTGTGTCTCACTTTTTCTTTTTCGAAATTGCGTATGTGATGTTCTGAGTCTCAGATAACTTTTTCAATCGGTCGAAGATAACAATACTTGACGACCAGGAGAGGCTTAGCCCGTGAGCTAAAGTTCTCGTTAGAGGACCTCCAGTGCGGATCAGGCCTTTGGCGATCCCGTGAAGCCCGGCAAAACGGCAGGTATTGAAACTTCGTACTGATTGAGAAAGAACAAAAAGTAGGGGTTAGACTGCCGATAAATAAGACCCCGGAGTCAATCAGGTATAACAGGATCTTAGCTTTCGCAAGGGTGGTCCCTAGTTTTTCTTTTTTGATTTTACCTATTAGATAGATAAAAAAGAAGAAGAAAAAGTCCTTAGCCAGAAAATGAAATGGTAAGGACTCCGCTTCGTTTTGATTTTGAAAGAACAAAAAGAAGAGAGTCGCGAAAAGATAGATGAAAAACGGAAGGTATTGGCCATCTTCTGTCTTAAGAAGGCACCAAAACTTTATAGCGCCAGCGGACGCTATTCCTAATAGAAGAACCCGCCACCAATTGATCTGGATAACCCCGGTGGATCCACAGATTACCAAATAAAAGAATATCACAATTAACCCGAAGAAAACTCCCCTCTTTTTTTGGAGAGTCTCCCGATCGAATAAAAATAAAAATATTTGGGCAATAAGGAGGGCTATTTCATACTGAAATAGGTCGGGTAGGAAGAACCTCCCGATGATGAGAATAAGAAAAGTGCATTCAAATCTTGCATCATCCTTCTTGGGATTGGAGAACAAGAAGAAAAATGCAACTGATACGATGATATATAGCGCAATAGCTACATCTGCATCCACACCATAATGGTGTAAGTAAAGAAAGAGATCACTAACAGAGAAATTATAGAGTGCATAGAACCTTGCAAAGTCGGTTTTCGATGAAAAAAGAAAAGAAATGGCGCAGGCCCCTCCCATGACCATAACGGTTGGGGCGCTGATTTCCTTCGATTCTTGGAAAACGATGGGCAGTATATGAAGCAGGGAAAAAACGAAGAGATTGAAGAGCATGCCAAGAAGATATTTATTGTAAAACACGATAGGATTGGGGAATGAGAACATTTTCTTTGGCATTTCAAAATTATTCTTCTACTGCTCCCTCAAAGAAAAAAGGGGAGACTTGAATAGTTAGAAAAGAAAAGGGTTGACCTTGAAAGGCATGGGAGTTTTAGGCGTCAGAGATTTATTCTCTTACGAAATTTCTTGATGAGCATGAGCTCAGGGAAAAGCCCAAGAGATATAATAGGGAGATAGGGAATTGGGCTAACGATCAGATAGTCAGATAGGCTTGAGAGAATAGGGGGAAGAAAGGACAGAGAAGGAGCTTTCGATCGGTTAACTATGGGTAAAGGAAGCGTATCGGAGAAGCATTACCAGTAAGAGTGAGAGAAGCCCTTTCCCTGCAGGGAATGAAGATCAATCCAAAGTAAAGGTCTTCAATAGTAGGGAAGATATCACAAGGTCAACATTGACGCAAGCTCAGGCAGCTCAACTGAGATGTGAGCAGATTCAATGTCGTAAGGGCATCTGTGTAAGACATCATATCAAAGCGTCTCTTGCCAAGCCTAATATCAGATATCTGTCCTGTGTTAGTGTTAGCTGCCTGCCTGTCTCTTGGGTTGGGCTTAGAGAGTCTCTTTCTTGTCTGTAGTTGGTGTAAACTCTGTCGATCGTTCTTTGCCCATATCCACTATTGCCAGATCCAGAGTAGCCCCATGTGCGTTAAGTTCTTTCCTTCCGTGAACAAGAAGGAATTTCTTTATTCGCTTATCCAGTTTGCGTTCTACTCCAGCTTTCCTGGCTAACTACTAAGCTTTCCAGGTTCGCTACTCTAGTTGAACTCGGGTTTCCCTACAAAGTCTTTCTTAATTGGCCATTCCCTGCCCTGAGTTGTCAAAAGTAGACGAAAGAGTGTACCAGCTTTCGTGGAAGTAATGGCATTCCTAAGGGTTTAAATGATTGGAGAAAAAGGTAAGACTCTCCAGTGGTGTGGTAGTTTGCAGGGGGTTTCACTTACATCCAGTCCATCTAGCTCTATTCTTTCTTTTCAAGTGCGAGTTCCTGCTCCCGAGCATGCGAATAAGCCTATCTGTGGATACGTTAAGAAGGCTATCTCTAACTACGCTATTAGCGGATTACCAGGAGGAATGGTTAGCCTATTTTCAATCTTGACTTTCTAGAGCTATAGAACAGTTCTCTGACAGCCATTGTCCCCATATTCTAACTATACAACATATGCCCGCATAGAGAGCAGGTTCTTCTAAAAAGAATCCAATCCCTAAAGCAATTCCAGTACTATCGCCATTACCGCTGTGGGACGTAAGAACTCTTTGCCCTAAGGCTGATTGAAGAAGATGGCATCAAGCTCGAATGAATCCTACTTCTATAAGCAGACGATTACTGAAAACTTTCAACAGAATACCCTTTTGCGGCAGTTACTATTTCCGGTGAAGACTAGCTTTCCCGGTCTGGAGGTTTTTATTCCTCAACTGGATGCAAGAGCGGCTAATCGTAGCGGATCTTCACCCCTTTCTATAAGACTAGGAGCAGACCCCCTATTTTCTCTCGGAGCTAGCTTTCCATCTGCCACCTCGTATTCTAGTCCATCTCATTGCTAGCAAGAGCAGAGAGATCAGAAGCACGGGGCTATTGGAGCTCTTAGTGCAATTGAATATGCTCTTACTGTTGGAGAATACCCCGCAATCAGACTGATTTGCCCGGAGTCAAAGGTAAAGGTGATGGCTTTCGATCCCCTCCTCGCACATAGAATGGAAGAATCCACTCTGAGGTGCTTAGCAGCTCTTTGTTGAAGGAAGAGAAAGATCTAATGCCATTCTTATTCTTACAGAATATGATATGCAGCTATTGCATCAGCAGTTCGGGAGGGGAGGAAGGAGGTTATTAGTAAATGCCTAAGCGCTCCTGCACTATATCGTTCTTCTAGTTCTTCCTATTTGACCAGATGAAGCGAAAACAACTGACCGATGATGGAAAGGCGTACGGACAACCAAAGAATTGCGTTGCATATGTAACGGTTTCATCCGCGACGACTGATCTAAGAGTATAGAATAGATGGTGACGCGGGTGGAAAAATCAAGATAGGAAAGAATGTTCCCTACCTAACCGTATACTAAGAAGTATAGGGTGGAGGATGGCATAGAGAAGACTAACACTAGCCGAACAACCAGTAGAGCGGGGATAACGTACGAAACCGATAGTGAGAGCTAGCTGAGAAATTGCACAAAAAAAGAGGTCACGTTCGAACGGTAAGCTACAACTAAGAAAGATGTATTGTATATAATTGTATATAATAATAAATAGCATTTCCGCGGCCTGTAACACAAGCGTTTCGGATCCCCGATACCATCAGATTTTTTACCGTAAACAGGCTCTTCAATCGAAAGAGATTCGTCTAGTCTAGACTTCAAAAGTCTTATCTTATTCAGTTTAAAAGAGGCATCTGCCTCGGTAAGAAGATATCCCGATAGATGGAAGACTAGCAAAACCAATTACTTAGAATAAAGGGCTCCCTTCTCTTCTGAACAAGACAACAAAGGCTGACTCTCCATCTCCTTACGCGGATGAGATAACTGCTGATTCGTGAACTGAACAACTGCTGCTTTCCTCCCCGATGGTTATTCACTCGCTTGAAAGTCTACGATTGTTTGGTCTTCCCTCTTTTCTTTGGGGGGAGCGGAACCTTTTTACAAAAAAGTAAATCAACTATGACAAATCTGGTTCGATGGCTTTTCTCCACTAACCACAAAGATATAGGGACTCTATATTTCATCTTCGGTGCCATTGCTGGAGTGATGGGCACATGCTTTTCAGTACTGATTCGTATGGAATTAGCACGCCCCGGCGATCAAATTCTTGGTGGGAATCATCAACTTTATAATGTTTTAATAACGGCTCACGCCTTTTTAATGATCTTTTTTATGGTTATGCCGGCGATGATAGGTGGATCTGGTAATTGGTCTGTTCCGATTCTGATAGGTGCGCCTGACATGGCATTTCCACGATTAAATAATATTTCATTCTGGTTGTTGCCACCAAGTCTCTTGCTCCTATTAAGCTCAGCCTTAGTAGAAGTGGGTAGCGGAACTGGGTGGACGGTCTATCCGCCCTTAAGTGGTATTACCAGCCATTCTGGAGGAGCAGTTGATTTAGCAATTTCTAGTCTTCATCTATCTGGTGTTTCATCCATTTTAGGTTCTATCAATTTTATAACAACTATCTCCAACATGCGTGGACCTGGAATGACTATGCATAGATCACCCCTATTTGTTTGGTCCGTTCTAGTGACAGCATTCCCACTTTTATTATCACTTCCGGTACTGGCAGGGGCAATTACCATGTTATTAACTGATCGAAACTTTAATACAACCTTTTTTGATCCTGCTGGAGGGGGAGACCCTATATTATACCAGCATCTCTTTCGGTTCTTCGGTTTTAAATGGCCCTTTTCAGATTCAAATCTGAATACGCATTGCGCTATATGCTGGGACTGTCTGCTTAATGGTACTCCTACTATGTTCATAAGTGGTTTTCTACCCCGATCTAGTAAAAATGGGGTATCTAAGACACAATCAGCAGGTAACCAACGACATAAAAGCAGTCTAGTAGGAACCTCAGAGACTACACGCGCAACAACTTATCCTAAATCCTTCTGTGAGTGGCTAGCTGGAATTATCGATGGTGATGGAAGTATTCAAGTTAGTAAAAAAGGATATACTTCTCTTGAAATTACTATGGGACTTGAAGATCTACCACTACTACGATATATCCAACTTATGCTTGGTGGAAGTATTAAAATGCGAGCAGGTGCTAAAGCTTATCGTTATCGACTACATAATCACCTTGGTATGATTAAACTAATGAATTGTATAAATGGTCATATTCGACATTCAGCACGACTACTTCAACTACATCGTGTCTGTCAAGTACTGGAAATCCCCGTAATTCTACCTATTCCACTAGATGCTCAATCAAATTGGTTTGCAGGATTCTTTGATGCTGATGGTACTATTACTATAGCTATGAAGCATGGACTACCTCAACTAAGTATTCGAGTAACTAATAAACTTCTACAAGATGTAGAGTCTTATAAGGTAGTATTTGGAGGAAGTCTCTACTTTGATAGTAGTCAAAATGGTTACTATCAATGGTCTATACAAAGTCGAAAAGATGTTATCATGATGCTAGATTACTTTAAATCAAATACTTTCCGAAGTCATAAATCACGACGATTCTTCCTTATTGAGGAATATTACAGTCTTTACGATCTCAAAGCATTTAAACCTGACAGTATTCACCATAAAGCATGGCTAGCTTTCCTAGACAAATGGAATAAGTTGATGATATAGTCCACCTTTCTTCTATTCATCCGCTTACATTAGTAGAAGAGAGAAGCACCCTGAAGTTTACATCCTCATTCTGCCTGGATCCGGTATCATAAGTCATATCGTTTCCACTTTTTCGGGAAAACCGGTTTTCGGGTATCTAGGCATGGTTTATGCCATGATCAGTATAGGCGTCCTTGGATTTCTTGTTTGGGCTCATCATATGTTTACTGTGGGCTTAGACGTTGATACCCGTGCCTACTTCACCGCAGCTACCATGATTATAGCTGTCCCCACTGGAATCAAAATCTTTAGTTGGATCGCTACCATGTGGGGGGGTTCGATACAATACAAAACACCCATGTTATTTGCTGTAGGGTTCATCTTTTTGTTCACCATAGGAGGACTCACGGGAATAGTTCTGGCAAATTCTGGGCTAGACATTGCTCTACATGATACTTATTATGTGGTTGCACATTTCCATTATGTACTTTCTATGGGAGCCGTTTTTGCTTTATTTGCAGGATTTCACTATTGGGTAGGTAAAATCTTTGGTCGGACATACCCTGAAACTTTAGGTCAAATCCATTTTTGGATCACTTTTTTCGGGGTTAATCTGACCTTCTTTCCTATGCATTTCTTAGGGCTTTCGGGTATGCCACGTCGCATTCCAGATTATCCAGATGCTTACGCTGGATGGAATGCCCTTAGCAGTTTTGGCTCTTATATATCCGTAGTTGGGATTTGTCGTTTCTTCGTGGTCGTAACAATCACTTCAAGCAGTGGAAAGAACAAAAGATGTGCTCCAAGTCCTTGGGCTGTTGAACAGAATCCAACCACACCAGAATGGATGGTACAAAGTCCTCCAGCTTTTCATACTTTTGGAGAACTTCCAGCTATCAAAGAGACGAAAAGCTATGTGAAGTAAAAGAAGAAAAGGTCGCCGATTGCTACTAAGAACCTAACAGAACTTTTCAAAATCAACACACCCATCATGCTAAAAATTCCTTTCTCACACCATCTATTTCGACGTCGCCAAATGGTATGGTATAGTTCTTTACAACTTGTATCTAGTTTTGTCTCTCAGAGTTCGTTGCAAGATCGTTTATTGGCATCTTCTTCTCTACGTAGTCGATATCCTATACTTTCCAATTCGAATTTCTATTCTAGCGCTCCTGATGGCTCAAATAAGAAGAAAGACAGTAGACCAAAGAGAAAGATATTGAGACAAGTAGACCAAAGGCAAACTAAAGCGCAAGCTCACTTTCAAGCCCGGGTTAAAGCTATGAAACAAGTATGCGGGAGTTTAAAACTAGAATTGGCAGCTCGTATATGGCTATTCAAAATCAAGTATCCGAAAATCTTATTATTCTTGAAATTTCTTTTTTGGGGTCTTATTATGGTTCGAGCTGGATTGATCATTTATGATAATATCTCTGCTCTATTTGCATCATTGCCTACTTGTCATATGATGGCTGGAGCTGGATCTTCCGTCGGAAGTGGAGATTCGGGCATCAACTCCGGATGGACATCCCTCCTAGGAAGTGGGAATGGGAACAGCTCTAGCGGCAGTTCCGAGGACATTCTCGATCAGCCACCCCATGCTAATGCTGAGAGCAGGTCAGCACCACCCCAGCATCAAACTGGAGAACCCTCTCATCGGTGTCCATATCAACCCGATGAAGTGATCGGAGGAGACTCCATCGATTCAATACAGCAACGGCTTTTAAGCCGTTATCGATCGCCTTCGGCGGACGTCATAGACATAGAAAGGGCCCGAATCGACGCCGAAGATCTTTTTGAGGTCAAGGCGGAAATAATTCAAACAATGACACCCCTTCATCCAGAAGGGGATTGGCTTCGACGCGGGGCTCGCGCACTAGATAACAACCGGACTACCACGGGGGAGGAGTCCCTTGCTAAATTATATGCTATGTTAGAAGACCTAAAGGCAAATGGTATAAAATCGATATCATTTCATAATTTGAAGAGTAAAGTCTTCTTAAGAATCGATGATATCGATTCAAATTCCGAAATTCACTAAGTGCCTAGGACAGTGGAAAGAGATTTGAGATTCCGTAAGTAACTCAGTGCCTAACAAGAGTTTGTCTTGGAAGAAGAAAATGAAATACGAACAACCGCGCTGGTCGTAATAGATCTACTTTCATGCTGGAGCAAGAACTAGCATGAAAGTTCCATTTCAGGGAAGGACGACGTACTATGATACTTTCTGTTTTGTCGAGCCCTGCTTTGGTCTCTGGTTTGATGGTTGTACGTGCTAAAAATCCGGTACATTCCGTTTTGTTTCCCATCCCAGTATTTCGCAATACTTCCGGTTTACTTCTTTTCTTAGGTCTCGACTTTTTCGCTATGATCTTCCCAGTAGTTCATATAGGAGCTATAGCCGTTTCATTCCTATTCGTTGTTATGATGTTCAATATTCAAATAGCGGAGATTCACGAAGAAGTATTGCGCTATTTACCAGTGAGTGGTATTATTGGACTGATCTTTTGGTGGGAAATGTTCTTCATTTTAGATAATGAAAGCATTCCATTACTACCAACCCAAAGAAATACGACCTCTCTGAGATATACGGTTTATGCCGAAAAGGTACGAAGTTGGACTAATTTGGAAACATTGGGCAATTTACTTTATACCTACTATTTCGTCTGGTTTTTGGTTCCTAGTCTTATTTTATTAGTAGCCATGATTGGGGCTATAGTACTAACTATGCATAGGACTACTAAGGTGAAAAGACAGGATGTATTCCGACGAAATGCTATTGATTCTAGGAGGACTATAATGAGGAGGACGACAGACCCACTCACGATCGACTAAAGAAAAGGAAAGTCGCTTGATATTGGTTCAAATCCAATTCGTGAGCACATGGGCAATTGTTGCACCGTGGACATGGGGCCTTATGGGCTTCCGCCTACCCTATAATATAAACTGGGTGGGTCTCTATGTAGGGTATGGTAGTGACAGGATGTTGTCTTCCGTCTAGCATCTAAATCTCACCTTTGCCCTCGCTAACTCCTATCATAAAGTACTATTCGAATTAGAGGGGGCCCCTCTTCCTTAGGAATCGCAATGTCAATTCCCTTGATCAACGGCCATATTTTTAGCACACTGGACTTACCGCGGCCTCCGAAAAGGTACTATTCTATAATAGTTCGCCAGCAAAGCATTTTCCGAAACAGGCAGGGCTAGATCCTCTTTTAAAGGAAGAATCAAGGAGCACCTACTGGTAGTGGTGAATACTGATAACATGAATTCCCTTAGCGCGTTGGATCATCGAAAAATGGATCAATTCCTATCTCTGGTAAGACCACCCATGAGGGTTCATCAACTCATTTCTCGATCAGATATTGGTCACAAAAAGTCAAATTTGAACTTGTCACCAGCCTCATCTGGCTTTTCTAGCTTCACAGCTGATCCCTCACCAGATGCTTAG
>NW_024599013.1:335000-352500 GCF_004379255.2 Salvia splendens | reverse complement strand
GAGATCATTGATAGTATATCCCAACTTCAGCAGCATTTTCAAAGGGATGATGTTTATCGCAGACCCGCAGTCTAACATGATTCTGGGTACAGGTATGTCTTCAAGACTTCCAGCCATCCACAAACAAGGGCCGGTTGTGCAACTTAGTCCCCAGCAACAAGTCTTCATCTGATAATTATATATAAATAACAGCATTGAGCCGTCGATGTGTCGATTTTTTAGACCTAAATCAAGCTTGTCCGAAAGATTACTTCCCTTTGCCAAACACATATCTATCTATGTATCACTCAGAAACTAAAAGCTGTCAAGTCTTGAAGCCAGGAAAACATATACCTAATTCTTAGAAGAAGAAGTCTTATAAGCCTGGTGTCGTGTAACCTCTCTACGAATAGAAAGGGTAGTGGGAAGGTAAGGGGATTTGCTTTTGCAAAGATCTCTTTCAGGCCTATAAACTACCTGTCCTCGACCAAGCCATTCAATCAATGCTTTCGGGTTTAAGAATCCTAAAAACTCTTCCAAGATCCCCTTGCCTTTTCGCATCGAGTCTGATAGTACTAATCGGGCAAGTCTGCTTTGCTCTCCTTTCTTACCCCTTCGTAGACGGACCAAGAGCGGGCAATTATTCAACATCTGATATCCCGGTGGAGTAATTCGCCGATGAATAGCAGGTCTCATCTGACTGTTCCTATCCCCGGGATAGGCGGATAATTGCTACTCTTGTGCAAAAAAGTCTGGAATGCCAAGTGCGGTTACCTGCATTCCTATCAATGAAAGATGAGCCTCTATAACTAAACAAAAGAGAATGGAATCTAAGTCAACGCCTCGATTGAAGATTCCCTGGAATCGGATTGCTCGAGCCGCGGTGAGAAAGATAGTTCGATAGATACCACAGCGCCTTTACGAGGATGGGTGCCTCTCGACAAAAAGAGACTTTTTCCAAAAGCCACCGATCTATAATATAAAGATCTCAAGTATTCGTCTAGAATTTCAAAAAAATTGCGTTTTCATTATGGTCTTACAGAACGACAATTACTTAAATACGTTCGTATCGCCGGAAAAGCCAAAGGGTCAACAGGTCAGGTTTTACTACAATTACTTGAATTTGGATAACATCTTCGATTGGGTATGGCTTCGACTATAGTTAATTAGGTGAAGTTACGGAAAGAGAGGGATTCGAACCCTCGGTAAACAAAAGCCTACATAGCAATTCCAATGCTACGCCTTAAACCACTCGGCCATCTCTCCTACATAATGATTATTACCCAAAAACCGAGTGAATAGCGAGTCATTCATATTATAATATTATTGGATAGGTACGACCCTAAAAAAATAGAAAATCTTTCTCCTTCGGACCCTTGCTAAGACTAAGAGTGAAATGGTGGGATCCTTGTTTGTTTAATATCCTCCTTCCTTCATTAGTACTGGGACGCATATATCAAAAACTCAGTGTGCACTTTGAATGAGATAGATTTCTTTTTCAAATTCTAAAAAATTAGTAATTGAGGAGCCAGAAAAGGAAATCGTTTAATCTGTAAAATAAAAGGCTTCTACTTCTACTCATACTCAGGGTAATTTCATTTTGTATCGTACGAGAAATGAATTCCATTTGTGTATGTGCTCCCGAGAAAGATATGGTACTCTATTCCATTACATGGATCGAAACCCAGACCCAGTCTCTCTTGGAATCCTGAATATGCCAATAATTGTACTAATCTACATATGTCTCTCTCCCATCAATCGGTACTAGTTGAAGTAATGAAAATTCTCCCCTTGATGAGAAATGCGAAACGAAAAAAAGGATCCCCCGTTGGGAATGAAGCTCCCTGTCCCCCTTTTCACAGAAAATGGAGAGATGAATTGATGTATTTATTGAATCCGTCGGGACTGACGGGGCTCGAACCCGCAGCTTCCGCCTTGACAGGGCGGTGCTCTGACCGATTGAACTACAATCCCAGGAAAATTAGGTGTACAGCCTAAACATTCTTCTTTTTTTTTCTCTTCATTCATTCGAACCATTTAGTTTCGCCGTGTTGTAACAGAGACACGAATGATAGACTATATTATTATATATTATAAAAATGAATATATATTTCTAAATGTAGTAGCCTCAAGCCTCATAGTGAGCTAATTCATGAATTGAATCATGACTATATAAGCTATTCTGATATGTTGAGATTCCATATAGATGAAATCGTGGAAGCGGACCTTTGATTTCCTTGGACCATGCAAGAATTCGTCGTCCGATTGAATCTGCTTGTTCCTGGATGCTCTATAGAAATCTATCGCTATTCCTTTCCTCGACCGATAAAGCTTCATTCCGAATCACAAGAGCAATCTCTTTTTTGAATGTTCGTTTTCGTTATGGTAATGCAATGCAAGAGGTCGGAAATCAGGTTGTTTCTGATGATGAAAAGAACTTTTATCTTATGTGAAATTTATGAAAACCCGAAATGTCGGTAATCTTAGAAGACAGCTGTCGGTATCTGATGGTCAGATACCTACGGTCGGTATATCTTTGAAAGCTCAGACGGAGAGAATAAACGGACTCCTCGAGGGCTGCTTAAGCCACTTTAGTGGAAACCAGAAGGACTGGAGCTGTTGGATGTTGCTCAGTGCTGCTATAACTTAACAACCAAAAAGCTCTGCGTCGAACTTCAGCCCCTTCGAGTTGGCCACGGGGACCTCTGACGCCCCACACCATTGCGACAGGCGGGGGCTTGCCCATCAGCCTACTTTGACAAGAGGTGGCAGGAGCGCAACGACCTAGCCCAAACCTACTTAAACAACCTAAAGGCTTGGCCCGGTCTGAAAGTAGACCTTGTAGAAAAGCGGATAGGAGAGGTAGCCTATAGACTCAAGCGACCAGCTCGGTGAAAACTCACCCCTATTCCATGTGAGTCAGTTGACTTCGATTAGACCAGACCCACCCAGAGAGGAACGTGCCCACGAGGGCACCACCAGAGGAAAATAACGTAAAGTAGAAAGGAACAAGGTCTTACGGCACGATCACTATATCTTTTCTTTTTCTTTCCTCTATGGAAAGAGGGGATGATACGTGGCGTGGTATACCTGATCGTTTAGTCAACGAGACGTACGTAAGTCGACATAGCTCCATGTATATCTTCTTTGGAGCTAGAACCAATCAATAGAACGAAATGAAATAAAATAATGGGGGCGACGAACATGGCTCAAGAGTGTCTATACAAAGCCCTTCTCTTCTTCACTCAAAGAGGCAATGCACCCTTTCTTTGATCTTTGAATGGTACTTGATTCATAAAGAATGAATCTTTTGAAGTTATACGGACTTTCTAAAAAAAATGCTACGCTCCGCGTGTCACGAGATATGGAGCGTTCTAATCGAAGAGTCATACCTCTTTATTACAGTAAGGCCAATGCACCAGCCAGCCAGTGTGGTGGCGAACACGCTGTGCTGTAAGCTAAGCTGTTCACCTTGTAGACGTAGAAGATATAGAAAGTGTGCCGTGCGTGATTCATAAGATTCTATAGTATATTATTTCACTTAGCCCGCCTCTCCCATGACTTTCCGGACCAACCAACCCGGATCTGCCCTCGCAAGTCTTCTCTGCATTTTGGGAGCAGAGCATGCAGCAAAATCGAGCAATGGATCTTAGAAGAATTCCACTTTAAAGCACGACTCTTTCTATTTCTGCGCTGGCATTTGAATTGTCTCCCTTCCTCTTTCAATCGAAAGACTCGATGCAGATAGCTCTTGGTGGCCCCCGCTTCTGCCTCTATCAGGCGGCGACAGAACCCACCTCCACAGCCACAGTATGGAGGAGCTGCTCCTTAATCCGCACTACAACCAATCCAAATTTTCTCCAGATCGATATATGATGCTAAACCGAGACCGAGATAGAGAGAGGGCTTCCCCTTTGTTGTCTCTTCGAGACAAATCATATGAATGGTGCTAATTCCCATGTTCTTTCTAGTCTCGTTTGGTTTCGAGAGCATCCCTCTCCCCGTCCCTTACTCGTTCTTTTGGAAAGCCGTCATCCTGGATTTTCTTTTCGTATGCCGGGGAAAGTACCTCACCTTTATACAATACATGAATTTGGATTCCAATTTCCTCCTCGGGTCTCTATAAAACAGAATGAAAAGCCCGGGTGGAAGCACAACACAAAAGGAGAGAGGAAAAGTAGAAAGGGGGGAAGAAGTCTAGTGCTAGTTCTTACTGACACTTCTTTATCTAACTTTCATTTTTGAGTGCTTTCTTTGTTCTCTTATTTATTTGGATTGAATGAAAGAAAGAAAAAACTTCCCTTTCTTTCTCTTCTTTTTATCCCTTCGACGAATTTCGGCTATGACCAATGCCCCACTAGCTGAATAGGCGTAAGAAAGCTACCTGAAAAAAGGCAAGGTGCACCTTGGATTGAACTCGACGAATTGCATTTTGCCAGAGAGATTTTTTTAGTTAGAAAGATTCTCTATTGGAAATTCAAAATAAAAAGAAAGGGTCTACCTTAGAGCCTTAGAGGAAGGGGGCCCCCATACTTTTTCATTCAGGGGAGGGGGGAGACTAGCCTCATTACTTCCCACTGGGCGAGAGGTGCACCTAACCCACCTACCCACTCATCAATCACGGTGTTCAGCTGACTTGCACTGATAGACCCCTATTGTATTGTATTGGAATTAGGCGCCCATCTTTTTACTGTTGTAAATTAATCTCTTCAATCTTCGATTCTACTCTATGTTAGAACAATGGTATTTTGATCTAAGTGGTCTTATTCTTTCTCCCGTGCTAGGAAGCATTACTCCTCTTTTCATTCCAAATTCAAGAATACGACCGATACGATTGATTGGTCTGTGCGCCTCTCTTATTACTTTTTTGTATTCCCCTGTTCTTCGGATACAATTCGATCCTTCTACGGCCAAATCTCAATTTGTGGAAAGCCTTCGATGGCTTCCTTATGAAAACATCCATTTTGATTTGGGTATAGATGGTATCTCTTTATTCTGCGTGATATTGACCACATTTCTGATCCCTATTTGCATTTTAGTGGGTTGGTCTGGTATGAGAAGTTATGGGAAAGAGTATATTACAGCATCTCTAATTCGTGAATTTCTAATGATCGCCGTGTTCTGCATGCTGGATCCTCTACTATTCTATGTTCTTCCCGAAAGTGTGCCAATCCCTATGTTGTGCGGAGCTGAGCATCATCTATTCGCTGGGATAAAGCCTTTCCTCTGCAGGGGCCTTGTGCAGTAAACCCCCTACGGGCGGTCGTCCGTCGTCGTAAAGTAGTCCCCGCGAAGCTTTCGGGAAGAGGGGTAGTCTTGTGTGTAAGCATAGCATTTCTGGTCGAACCCGCCCAACCCAACTAAGAAGAACCGAACCTGACAGACACATCTTTTTCCTTTTTGGAGGGTACTCCGAGTAGTGGGTACCTCGTAGGACCTCGACCCGCCTACTCGGGTCTTGTATGGATATGCAGGAAGGGGTGCTCCTAGGTGTGTGTTGTGTGTAGGGGTTGTGTTTGTTCGCGAGAATGGATTCCTCGTCAAGTCAGTTTGGGGGGTGTGGACACACTTGCGCGAATTCGGGTAACGGCTACAAGGGATAAATCGAAAGGAAACTGTACCCGACCAGGGATGGACGTAAACTCGTAAGCTACCGAGGGTAGGGATAATCGTCCAGGTCTTATTGTGAAAGAAAAAAGCCGCCCCGCCACAGCAGGCGGGTTGCTTCCTCTGTCGTCGCCGGCGAGCTCTTGGTGAGGAGACCTTAGGATAAGTTGCTAAAACAAAGGGGGGAGGGGAGGATCGACCCGTTCAGTAGAATTCCGAAGAAAGACTGTTGGCAGCAGGTGGAGACATTTTTTTGGCCCCTTCAAAAGGAAATGCGGGCAGGGTAGAGCTCGGCAGAGGGTTCGAGAATAGGGTCCTGTCCTTAAGATTCAGATAAGAAAAGAGTTCCAAACCTTTATGTTATGCATGCACCTCCGTACAAGTGCTGCGTACTAGTTCCGTCCAGAATGATTGGGAAAGATCAAACCAATTTGAACCGCTCACATCACAGTAGTCGTAGCGTAAAGGCCGTAAGTCGAGGGGCAGCCATAAGGCTATTCCTTTCACACCTCTCTCTCTATCTATAGATAGAGAGAGATCCGCTGCGTGAGCAACCCGACTGTGCCTTACATGTGCTCTACAGACCGCACTCCATCTTTCTTCCCAACGAGCCCTTTTTTCTTTTGATTTGGAAGACGGGCGTTGCGTTCGGTTCGAAAGGCATGGTTTTCAGTATGTCTCCAGATAGGGCCCCCTAGTCCGGCTAGCTAGTGAGCGGTTCTTTCGGGCGGGCATCTACTGCAACGCAAGCACCATTGTTCGCCACCACCCGAGAAGCAAAAGATTCGAGAGTCCAGGCTGAAAATACATGCATAGATAGTGGTCTAATGCCAAGGCCGACGACGGAAGCTCGGGACGGAGCCGTATGAGGCGGAAGTCTCACGTACGGTTCTCTGAGAAGGGAGTGGCTACCTACTGGAGCTTCGACCAACCACCACCGGTCAATTCCGCTTTGGGGCCACCCCTTACTCTACCATTATTATAGGGGTATGGGGTTCGAGACAAAGAAAGATCAAGGCAGCATATCAGTTTTTCCTTTATACTTTACTTGGATCTGTTTTTATGCTATTAGCTATTCTGTTGATTCTTTTCCAAACAGGAACCACCGATTTACAAATTTCATTAACCACAGAATTTAGTGAGCGGCGCCAAATCTTTCTATGGATTGCTTCTTTCGCCTCTTTCGCCGTCAAAGTGCCTATGGTACCAGTTCATATTTGGTTACCCGAAGCTCATGTAGAGGCACCTACGGCAGGATCCGTCATCTTGGCAGGAATTCCTTTAAAATTGGGAACCTACGGGTTTTTAAGATTTTCAATACCCATGTTTCCCGAAGCGACACTTTGTTCCACTCCTTTCATTTATACTCCAAGCGCGATTGCTATAATATATACTTCCTCGACCACTTTAAGACAGATCGATCTTAAGAAGATCATAGCTTACTCCTCAGTAGCTCATATGAATCTGGTGACTATTGGTATGTTTAGTCGGGCGGCGGCCGTTAGGTCACCTATTTTTTTTGAGTTATGGACACACAAGGCCAAAACATGTGTGCCGGGCGTGCGACCCATCAACCTACTAGCAATGGGGAAGAAAACATAGCATGTCGCAATAAAAGCTTGATTCGAGGCGTCAGCAATGCCGTCTGTTCCAAAAACAAAAGCCCCTTAGCGCCCCGGGACGGGAGTGGAGGGCGGCCCTACGTCAGAATCGAATATCGAATCTTTCTGTTGGCTTTCCCAATTCATCCGTGAATAAGAATTCAAGGGCGTGAAGCGAGTGCTTCTAGCTGCTTCGCCTGCTTTTATTATGGCGGCTATGTTTTCGCGGCGGAAATGAACGAAAAGCGATATGAACGTGCTATTTTCAAATCGATTGATAGATAGCCAACTCTGTTCTGATAGATCGAAAGAGATAGAGAGGGAATCTATCAAGAATAAGGTTTGGAACCCTATTTCTATCTATTGATGAGACAACTATCTTTTCATGATCCATCAGAAAAGAAAGAAATCGATATGTATCTGATGGAGTCTACATCGTACATAGAGCGCCCAAGCTCTTTTTAGGCCAGCTCAGTTCTCTTATCCATCGGTCCAATGCACTGGGCTCATCTCATGGAGGGAAAAGCAAAAATGTAGTTGTCTTGTTCGCCGCCTCGACGCATTCCCTTCTCTCCCCGGTATCGTCCCACACAGAAAGAAAGAGCGCAGAGCCCCGGCCCGACCTGTAGGTCCGCTAACGTAAAGCGAGGAGTTGAGCCTGAACTAGCGAACCGAAGTCACTTTCGGAACCATACTTCCTACAGCTAAGATGTGTCCAGTCCAGCGGGAACGCGCAGCTCAAACGAACGTGAGCTGCTATACCGAATCCCCCGCTGGCCAGCGGGGACTGAGTGGTAAGGCCATGATATGCAGGGGAAAAGATCACTCATTCTTCCATTGGGGACAGGTGCACGAACGACAACTCCAAACGTCACACATCCGCCGCCTACCTACCGTTTAGGTGGCACCAGCGAGATCCAGCTAAGGTAAGGTCGTGTCGCGGCTGCTCCACTCCGCTGCGGTCTGATGAACTGAACTTCGTTGCCTTCCCGCGCGCGAAGCGAATGGGCGCTGTGCCGTGGGTCAGTTTCGGGGCGGAGAGTGAAGAGAGACCAGAAGAATGATTCATTTGGATCGCCGAGCTTTTTCAGCCCAAAAACTAAGAATCAATGGAATTTTTGTCTATCCATGAACATCTATTCTATCTCTATATCTAGGGGATCTCTCTATACATATAAAATGGCATGATATGATCGCCTTTGTTTGATATGTTCATTCAGTACCAATACAAACGAAAACTACGCTAAAGTGGAAGGGCCACTATAGAAGCTAGAAGTAGCTAGCCTATAGTAATAGTAATAGTAGTAGTAGTAGTCGGCCGCGTCACGACAAGATCAAATTAGCCTTATGAATTGAATCTTAAGTAGGGGGCTTAGCCCGCCCGCCTACCAATCAAAGAGGCTGAGAGTAAGCGTAAGCTCACCCGTAAGCTCTTCGAGCTTCCCTTCATTCGCTTCGCGGGAGCCGCACAGCACATAGCTGGAAGTCAGAGGGCCCATACTACCTGCCTAACCTTTCGCTCCGAGGGACCGTAGATCGGAAAGCGCCTTCTAAAGCACCCCATTCACCCAAAAGAGAAGGGGCCTATTTATTTGCATGACCTCTGCAGATTTCACCCTATCTACACCCGGAGCCACTCCCCTAGCGGTCCTGCCACCACGCCGCAGAACGGGAGCTCGTGTGGAACCTTTTCTTTCTGGCGTAAGAGCGGTAGAACGTAACAAAATATTACGGCCGCCTAACCGGGCCGGAGGTACGGTAAACTCGGCCAAAATATGACACCCGAAGGGCCCGACGCGCACAATCCTATCCTATCCGAGTCCGAGTTTACCCCTTGCACTTCGGACAGCCATCTGTAGCATCATAAGGAGGACCTCCCTTTCGAGGTAGAAAAAGAGTACGGTACATAGGAGGTTGGTCTTTCTCAACGTGGTGTATAGCACGAAAAACCTTTCGATACAAGATAAGGCCGTTCAAATGAAAGAACAAAATTCTTCCTTTTTTTCTTCTTTCTCTTTCCCCCTCGGGATTCTGGAGGGAGGGGAAAGGCTTGGGCCTACCTATCCCGATAGGACCCCATAAAAGAACGGGAGCTGTTGAGAGGTTCCATATTATATTGCCGAGACGAAGGGCAGCACTTCTGTACGTGATCGTAGTATGTCACGTCGTCTCGGCCCCGCTGCATCGAAGAGTACCTATGCACTATGTTCCGATTCACTGATAAGGAAGATAGAGTTGGGGTGGGGGTCTACGATGTGATACTCAAGTATGACCCGGGGAGATACATGCTAACTATGGGTAGGAAGCAGGAACCTTTATGTTTTATGTAAAGTAAATAATTTAGGGGGGTTACAGATCTCTTATACTACCATCGATCGACAGAGCGGAACGACCAGAAAAAAGAAGTGAAGTTAGAAAGCCGTATGATAGGTGGAAACTATCTTGTACGGTTCGGGGGGTAATCGGCGTACTCCGATCAGTGGGGGGGAATCTTTGGCTCTATCGAACATACAGGGAATTGGAGGTAGCATTCTACCGATGTCAAGTCATGGACTGGTTTCTTCAGCCCTTTTTCTATGTGTTGGTGTTCTATATGACCGACATAAGACTCGACTTGTTAGATATTACGGAGGTTCAGTGAGCACCATGCCGAATCTCCCTACCATTTTCTTCTTTTCCACTTTGGCCAATATGAGTTCACCTGGTACTAGCAGTTTTATCGGGGAATTTCTCATCTTAGTAGGAGCTTTCCAAAGAAATAGCTTAGTAGCGACATTAGCAGCGCTTGGGATGATTTTAGGCGCGGCCTATTCCCTTTGGCTATATAATCGTGCGGTTTCTGGGAATTTAAAACCCGATTTCCTCCATAAATTCTCCGATCCAAATGGCAGAGAAGTTTCCATATTTATACCTTTTCTTGTTGGAGGGGCGACCGTACGTTAAACTACCAAAAAAACAAGGGTAAACCAATGTGATCATGACATTGTAGGTGCTTGCGATGGGACGGATGCGACTTCCCTCAGTTGGTTTGGGTGGCATAGCCCGTTGCATAAGTCCCCCCCTTTTTTTATCCATTTCTTTACTCTTTAGGGAGCCAAAGCTTGACTTTACTAAACTAATAAAAAAAGGCTCGCGCTAGGCGCTTACCTTTTTTGGCTGAGCCGTATCTTGCTGGGTGGGACCGATAGAAAGAAAGGACGGGTGGCGCATGGTACTTCTCGACCCTGTCTCCGAGGGACAGTTGAACGAGCGACTCATGAATGCTGCCGGGTTGGACGAGCCAATAACTCGAAGGGCGTTCGGTCTTTTTTTTTGAGCAAGAATCACAGCCTTACCTTATCTTCACCATGATACGGACTCCAAGTTATTATGGCAGAGCACGAGGAGATTTATCTTATCATATTGATGATAATGGGAATGGAAACCAGAAGCACGACTGGGGTCTTCGTGGTCCAAGATAATAAAACCATCAGTAAGAGTAACGTAAGCATGAGACTTTTTGGTAGTACCGGTGAACCAGATGGCCGCGGCGATGGAATCTGGGACGGAGGACTTGTAGTATCTCTCTAGATCTGGCAAAAGCGAAAGAACCCCTAACATAATTCGAATGGAGGCTGACGGCTGAGCCCACTCTGGCCTCGCAGGGCAGGCCCCTGTGGTTGCGAGCTGGAGCTGCCATAGCTTATGGCTGGAGGGCCCCAGCAGAGAGCAAAGTAAGGATAACGAGCGCTCCGCCCGCCAAGCGGGCGGCAGGGGCAGCGGGCAAGTGCTTGGTAGGCCAACAGCCCAGTGAACCGGGCGGGGCACACTAAGCAAGTACGAGAAATTGGCCCCGCTCCGCTTTCTTAAAAGCAAGGACCACTACGGGAGGTCAAACCAAGGACCTATGGAAGTCGGGGCTCGTCCCCGGTCAATATTGGATCAAACAAAACAATAGGGGGCCGTAGCACTGACCCTTTTTTGATTCAATACAATAAGGTAAAAGATCGTACAGTTCCCTACCGAGACAAACTCTCAACGGATCCTCGGCGCGCTGGGCATACCTCTTCCGCGCGTCTTTCTCGTGGCGGGAACAGAACAACAGGGAAAGACCCGGCCGACCCGCCCAGGGCTCGAGGGCGAGCTTTATTTAAGAGAGAATGGGAAGTGAGTCGAAAGGCTTCCGTTTCCGTTCTTGGTTTGGGGGCTTTCGGGCCCCTCTCGATCTTTTTCGTAGTTGAGAAGGGGGAAGGAGTCTAAATCAATGAACATTAATGAACCATCATTGATGGACGTTGCACATGACACGATCAATTCGACTCAAGGTCCGGCGCTAATAGAAGTTGCTTACTTTCCTAGTAGCGAAGGAAAGGGGCAGGGCTTCTTTCGTAGTAATAGTGGGCGGGTCTCATGAGATCTATGCCGGCCGTCGGAATCAAACGAAGGTCGAAGGACCATTCAATTCATGTTGGGGCATAGCGGCGACCTCGCCTGGCGCCATTCCCGGACCTAGCAGCAGACGGGCGGGCCGTGCCTGAATTCAGACCGGACCAGACTCTTCTTTGTTTGAGCTGCTCCCGCGCACGCAGACCGGAAGATCTCACTTGTCCTGGACTGGAACAAGTACGTAGAGATCTTCGTGGGACCGTGGAGGGGAGTCTCAATCGGTCTTTTCTAGGATTCCTTATCACGCCACACATGGAGATTTTTCCATTGATAGATAAGAGGCCCCCCTTGAACAAATTCTTATCTTAAAGGTTAGGTTACTACCTGCTTCTACGGAAGAGGTTTACTTTGTACCACCCGGAGGTCATATAGATCGGAATCCGGAGCGATAAGAACGAAAGCCCTACCCACAGCTACAACTACTGGCGCTTCAAAACAAAAGGCTTAGATTCGTTGGGCGCTACTGAAAGCCCTTTTTTAGGTCGTCTAATAAGGTAGGTGTAAGCCCCGAAAGCTTTCGGTACTTCGGTAGGGCGAGCAGCCCTTAAACCAAAAAAAAGTGGAACCCTTCCCCTATTTATTTTATGCATTTCATTCTCTATTTGGCCCACTTCAAACAAAATGAGAAAAAGGGGTCGGTCAATAGCATAGCTCTTTCTTTCCCCGGTCTCCGAAAGGAGGAGAGGCCTTCGCATTCCTAATCCGGTAGGGTCGGACGGCTTTGTTTGCCCCAGCTTGGCAAATCGCATCCCCGCACAACGACATTGTGCGCCCCTTACCGTTCTCGCTTAGTGTTTCAACGGCTGGGAAGGCAGTCGTAGAAGCAAAGCCTATCGCCACGCCGACCATCAAATACGAGATTGGGCTCCTTCTCAAAGATTTGATGGAATGGCCCAGCCCAAAACAAAAAAGGATAGTACGCGATGCGTTCCATTTGTACGAATCCACGCACGACCGGACGTAGAGCCACTAAGAGCTGGCAGACCAGGCCGGGCGCAGGTTCCAGATCCGAAAAGTCGAGTCTCGGATCAGCCTAGTGCACCAACCACGTGGTACGACGGGCACTCAAAGACCTGGCGAATGATGGCCCACTCCACCCAAGAGCGCTTATGTTATAGGGGAACTCATGGCTGGAAACAACCCTTATGGTTTGTTTTGATATCCGGCAGGAATAATAAAAAAAAAGTCCAGGTTGGTTGGTGAGCCTAGTGATAGGAGACTATCCAGCTTGGTTCGGAGAGCACTTGTTGGGTTAAAGATTTTTTTAAGCTAAATGTTACGGCCTAAATGCTGAACTATTGACCCTACTTGTTTGGATGGGTGTTCACCCCAAAGTGTTCCCGGACTGCATGCATACATCCGTAAGTAACTTAGTGCAACATGGCAAATTTCATTGAGAGGAATCAGCAAAGAAAAGAAAAAGAGGTCAACAACATCTTAATGTATTTTGAGAGATTGTCCTGGGGCTGAGGAGTGTGAATCTTTTTTAGCCAAGAGCTTGACCGGGTGAACCAGCATATAGTGCAAAGCGCCTTTTCGGAAAAGTCCAGTTCAAGACAAAGAAAGGGAAAAGCCCAATTCCTGTATCCAAAACGCATGACCCCGATCCGACCTCTTATTCAAAAGCCGGTGTGAAGAAGAGGAAGACAGGTCATTGGAAGAGAGCAGAGGTACGAGAGGAAAGGAAGACTCTTACCATCGATTCCATTCTTCTTTGTCACTGAGGTCCAAACAGGCCAGAAAGGAAAATCAGATGACGATGATGGTCTGCCTAACTTGAATTCAGCTATGGATTCCAATAAACGTGTTACCAGACCTTCCTTATCGGCGGAGATTGGGTCCGGCCAGTCCCTAGGTCTCCATGAATTGCCTCGTTTGGAACTGTCGAGGGCTTCCAAATACATCGTAAGCTAAACCGGTACTGACAAATAACCAACCCGCAATGAATAGGGAAGGTATAGTAATGCTATGAATGACCCAATATCGAATACTGGTAATAATATCCGCAAAAGAACGTTCTCCTGTGCTTCCAGACATGCTCAGCTCCACATATTCTTGTACAGTCAAAGGGGATCGATTCCGTAAAAGATGAGATCAGTAAAAGGCAATCACTGAAATGGGATCTTTGTAGGATCGTCAATATTGTACCAAGGGCATCTTTAGAGTATACCGAATCAGTATAGCTATGCTTCTTCTGACACAGCAACGCAATTTGAATCAGTATCGAAAGGAAATGCTAAAAAATGGATTTTTTCTTTTCCTTTACCTGTTGATGTAAAATGATGCTGTATTTAATATCAAATTCTTACAATGAAAGAGATTCTCATATTTCCACAATTCCATTTTAAGTGGATGCGAGATCTATAAATTTATTTTTCATGGTTGTAGAGGCAGTTTTTGTTCGAATCCCTCCTTTTATTTTAACGAATTTTTGAATTGTCCGGTAACAAATATGATTCGATGAAAGAAAGTGACTTCTTCAAACTTCTCCAATAGCTGGGAGAGAGATTTCTGATAAGGGATCAGGCCACTCCTGGTGTTCGAACTAGTCATTAATGGTCGGCTTAATTCGTATCCTTATCCTTTCGGTATGTGTTGTGAACACTTTCATTTTTAGCCTCTCATCTTCTCTAGAGAAGCAAAACTCTAAGGGATAGAACAGATGGTCCAACTACATAACTTTTTTTTTTTAATTACTTCCATGGTCGTGCCTCGTGGCACGGCAGCACCCGTACTATTGAAATGGTTCGTCAGTAGAGATGTTCCCACAGGTGCCCCTTTTTCCAATGGTACTATAATTCCTATTCCTATCCCTTCATTCCCTCTTTTGGTCTATCTACATTCAAGGAAATTCATACGCTCCACAGACAGAGCAAAAAGTAGAGTCTTGGTCAGAGCAAGCCGTCCTATTCTATTACCAGACATAATTGGGAGAAGCTCATCCGAAACTAGAGCTAGAAACGCCCTATTTCGTTTCGTTCCCGTTCTTCATTTCCTTCTTCTCGAATCCAAGGGGGACAACTCATATTTAGAATCTTTCTGCGGTGTGCTCGGTTTACTATTCTTTCGTACTTTCTTCTTTTTACCACGCGATAGGTCAGCGAAGCGTGAGCGGGCGCGGAGAAGGAAAGGCCAAACACTTCGGCCTAACGGGAATAAGCAAGGACGAAATGAGAAGATGAGGTGCCCCGGGCACCCCCAAAGAAGGGTCGAAGCTTTTCGGCCTGTAGCTTTCCCCGTCCCCCCTTCGTCGTGCGGTGCTTGTGTGGGGGATGCGCCACCAGAAATCGGGCTTGAAGCTCTCACCTTACCAACGAACCGACAGCTGATGGCTGTTGGTCACGACGACTACCAAAAAGCTCCAATGAAGATGAATATTTCACATGGAGGAGTGTGCATCTTTATGTTAGGTGTTCTTCTGTCGTGCGACCCGGCGGCTTATGTGCGACCTGTGGCCCATGCCTCCTATTTGTTCAGGGCGGGCGGCGTGAACTCTGATTCGATCCGGGTATTCAATCCCGCCGCTGAGATGCTCAGTTGACTCCTTAACCTTGATAGGAAGATGGCTTATTCAATAATTCGTGCATAAGGGTAAGGAACTTTGGATGAACTAATGCGAATGGGTGTAAGCTTCGCTGCTCGGAAACACCCAGTGCTGACCACACTGAGAGACACGAAAGCGCAGGTAACGCCAGTTGGCGAAGTGGCGTTAAGCATTCCTAGCGGTACGAAAAGAGAGGTCGTGATGATATCATCTACGTCCGTACCGCTCCTCGTGGAGTAGATCCCGCATCCAACCAAGTCTTTGACCAGGGAACGGGAGAATTCCCACTACCGCTGGCAGGCCAGCCGGGCCGTGAGCGCGGTGGGAACGGGCTTCCCAAAAAGCCGGCCCGGGCCGGGGTCAGCATAGTAGAATGAAGGGGACGGCCGTTGTGTTGGCAAAGCCAACTTCTTGGGTTTCGGGCGGAGAAAAGCGGACGTGGGGACTCGGGTCGGGGCGCAGCGCAACTAAGAGAGCCATTCCATTTAGGGCGAGACAAAATGGGCCGGCCCGGGCGGTCTGGTGTCCGAGCCGATTGGTCAGACGACGACTACTTCTTAGATTCTTATTATTAGCCTACCCCGGAATGGAATAGAAAGAACGCGAAACGCTAGCGCAACAGGGTCGGTTTTTTTGTGGGGGATAAGCTTGTGAAGAAGCAAGCTATCCCCGCCCCGACGGTAGCTGCTAGCTTTCCCCATCTCTCCTAAACTTCCCCCGGTCTTCGGCCCGAGCTGTATGAGGCAGAAACTCGTCCCACGTACGGTTCGGAGGCCGAGCCCCACCCCAGCAGTCAGGGTGCGACTTAGGTCAACTAACACAAAGAAGATAGAGTTCACTCAACGATTGCCTTTGGGTTCCGAACTCCATATGGGGAAGGAGCGTTGTTCTTTGCGAGGTCTCGATCATTTACATGGACCCACTTTTCATTCCATTTGTGGGAATTTGATGATCTATAAACCGTCCCTAACGAACGATCGGCTCATCTTTGAGCATGATGAATCACTTCGTGCCGACCTGTTGCCAATCCACTTTCCGACCTCATATGAGAATGGAAAACTTGAGCATTTTCTGCATCGGTGGATGAAGAATCGCGAACATAATAATTTCTGGTTGACCATGTTTCCAGAAAAAAGATACTTTCGAGAAAGGACGAGCACGACTGAAGTGGCTATACATACAAATCTATTTACGGATCTATATGCTTTGATTGGAACTGGAAGTTCCAGAACTGGCGGCTGGTATACCACCATAATGAAACTGCCTTTTCTTTTTTTTATTCGGATCGGATTTATGTTGGCTTCGTTGGGAGGCTGGCATAGTTTGTTACGTCAGCTCCAAAAGGAGTTGTTGCCTTGGAATTGATAAAGTTCCGTGGAGTTCATAATTGCATAAAAGAAGTCAAAGTAGTGGCTGCGGCTAAACTCCTCTTCATAGGAGAACAAGCCGACCCGACCCTGAACTACAGTATTTCCTAAAACCAATATGTCCGCACTTGGTTTCTTTCCTTTCTTGAACAACAGTAGCTTTCCTTGTCTTTTTAATCCGATAAAGTTTGTTTTGTTCCTGTAGCTAAAGGCTTCAAAGGCATAGCTGCTCAAGGCATGAGTTCCCGAGACTGCTGCTAAAGCATGACATGAATAACAAATAGACGGGAGGCGTGAGGAAATTGAACATTTTGCCAAAGGGCCATGGCCACAACTATTATATAAGGCAAGGCTTGGAAGCAAGCATTCCAGCGAAACGATCCTTTGATCGGCGATGCCCAAAACCCGCGGAAGAAGGAGAAAAGATTTGAACAATTCCATTTGTCGGCCCCGCCGCCTCGCTAACTACTCTTACTCTTATCGGCTCATAGTAGTAGTAGGCCCTTTTAGCTGCCAAGAATGGCTACTGACTATACCCACCAACCGCCTAAGAAATCCCCGAATGACGGAAGTTGAGCCAGAAAAAGGCGCTCTTGTTGTACTAGTCTTTAAAGGCCGGGGCCCGCACATCGGTCTACCGGATTCCTTTTCGTAATTGATTCGTAGCCAAAGCAATCACTACACTAAAAGAAAAGTTCACTCGAAAAGAAGAATCATATCTATACCTTTTCGTTGGTTGGTAAAAAGCTCTACCTCTATAATAGAATATATAGGGCAGCAGAGACAGGAGGAAAAAGCAGAAGGGGCTAGCCCATTGATCGAAATGAAAGACTTTTCTCACTTCACTCACTTTTTTTTATATCATTTATCATTCCTTAAGTCCCATAGGTTTGATCCTGTAGAATTTGACCATTGAACGAAGGGTACGAAATAAATCTGATTGATTTTTCGATCAAAAGTACTATGTGAAATCTTCG